>NW_027004106.1:0-120000 GCF_036934945.1 Oncorhynchus masou masou
CTTAGTTAAATGCACTGACTGTGATATGTGGTTGGTCTCACCTACCTTAGTTAAATGCACTGACTGTGATATGTGGTTGGTCTCACCTACCTTAGTTAAATGCACTGACTGTGATATGTGGTTGGTCTCACCTACCTTAGTTAAATGCACTGACTGTGATATGTGGTTGGTCTCACCTACCTTAGTTAAATGCACTGACTGTGATATGTGGTTGGTCTCACCTACCTTAGTTAAATGCACTGACTGTGATATGTGGTTGGTCTCACCTACCTTAGTTAAATGCACTGACTGTGATATGTGGTTGGTCTCACCTACCTTAGTTAAATGCACTGACTGTGATATGTGGTTGGTCTCACCTACCTTAGTTAAATGCACTGACTGTGATATGTGGTTGGTCTCACCTACCTTAGTTAAATGCACTGACTGTGATATGTGGTTGGTCTCACCTACCTTAGTTAAATGCACTGACTGTGATATGTGGTTGGTCTCACCTACCTTAGTTAAATGCACTGACTGTGATATGTGGTTGGTCTCACCTACCTTAGTTAAAAGTTAAATGCACTGACTGTGATATGTGGTTGGTCTCACCTACCTTAGTTAAAGTTAAAGTTGCTCTGCACGAGCGTCTGCTGAACAGAAAGTCGTCCTGCTGTAATGTTATTCAATAGGCTGCTCTGACTTAATAGTTGACTAACGTCTTCTGCATCGACCCGGCCTCTGTCTTCTTTCTGCTCGTGTAACGTAGGTGTTGAAGCTGCACCTGTCGACCAGTCCAGAGGTGTACGGCCGCGCCCCTGGGGAGAACACCGGGGACAAGGTCAACAAGAACCTGCTGTTTGACACCAGCCTCACACACCTCTACATCACCACAGAGAAGAAGGTGAGCCGTGATCTTAACGTGGAACTTTATTCCATAGCGTAGATTTTCATCAGTGTGAGGCGTTCCTTGCATTTAGGTTCGTACCGTATCAAAGCCGTGTTTGAATCAGCCGTTTATGTTTTGCTCATAGATCACCAAGGTGCCAGTGCAGGCCTGCCACCTGAAGACAGACTGCCAGTCCTGTGTGGCACAGGAAGACCCCTACTGTGGCTGGTGTGTGCTGCAGGGCAAGTGAGTACAGTCCCAGTTATAGCCAATGTTCCCTCTAAGCAGGGTGCAGCTCCTCTCGGACTGTCGCGCAGAAGAAATACCAGCCCGCGCAGAGATTCAACTTCACTCAACTTTCTAGACTTTCAGTTAACACTATCAATGTTTCCCTTTACTGTGGGAGTTGTGATTGAATCCACGCTTTCAATGCAACATACCGAGGCAGAACGCACGGTGTCGGATTCTATTACATGGACAGGCACGGCTGAGCTGTACTCTACACAGACTGGTGCTCCTTAACCAATCACAGCTGCATGTAGCCACATGTGGCACATTTGTTCATGTTCTTTGCTTGTTAGTGAGTTATTATCCCAGTTATAGATCATTTGTAGTCAACGATAGGGGACGATAGGGGAGGGATTGCTTCCTACAGGAGCACACAACCTTTACATTTCTAGCCATCTTTAAAAAGCCAGTCAGGTGATGAGATTTTTTTTTGTCTTAAAGGGGCAGTGTTGTATTTTGAGACGGGCTTGAATAAGCCAAGTAGCCAATAGGCAGAGGGTAGCATAATTTGTCTGATACTCTGTAATAATGGTATGGGAATAATAATGCATTTTATTTAGAAAAGTGCTTTTTGCATCAACACAACATTTTCAGTCCCCTCCTTGTCTGAAGGACAAGTGGATGGACAGGTTCATGTCAAGCCCTGCATGTTTTTTCAGAAGTCTCATGGAATGTAGACCTATATTGAACACCACACATTAGCTGCAACTGTTGGCTGAATGATAGAACAGCTATTTCCTTGTTAAAATGTGTGGTGTTCAATGAATTTTCTCCATGTTTTTGATGGTAGGCCACTCTGGTAGGCCTACATTATGATCAAATATTCACAGTAGCCTATATAGTCACTGTTTAAAACTGTAACTTAAAGCAGGTACAGCCTCCATGTTCACAGTAATGTGCGCTGGACGTAAGCAGACTTGAAATTTGCTCAGAGACAATTCTTTGGGGAACATTGGTTATAGCTGCAATATTTCCTGCTGCTCATTGATTTTTTCAATTAATAATATAATGTAACTTATAAATGTCTTATGAGCTTAGTACTGATTTATCCTGTTATAGATGGTCCAGGACTATTTTCTCTCTTGAGCTCCTATCAGTGAGGAACTGGGCCTGGATACAGGTCCAGGCTCCTGGTTAGCTGTGGTCCAGACTCCTGGTTAGCTGTGGTCCAGACTCCTGGTTAGCTGTGGTCCAGACTCCTGGTTAGCTGTGGTCCAGACTCCTGGTTAGCTGTAGTCCAGACTCCTGGTTAGCTGTGGTCCAGACTCCTGGTTAGCTGTGGTCCAGACTCCTGGTTAGCTGTGGTCCAGACTCCTGGTTAGCTGTGGTCCAGACTCCTGGTTAGCTGTGGTCCAGACTCCTGGTTAGCTGTGGTCCAGACTCCTGGTTAGCTGTGGTACAGACTCCTGGTTAGCTGTGGTCCAGACTCCTGGTTAGCTGTGGTCAGACTCCTGGTTAGCTGTGGTCCAGACTCCTGGTTAGCTGTGGTCCAGACTCCTGGTTAGCTGTGGTCCAGACTCCTGGTTAGCTGTGGTCCAGACTCCTGGTTAGCTGTAGTCCAGACTCCTGGTTAGCTGTAGTCCAGACTCCTGGTTAGCTGTAGTCCAGACTCCTGGTTAGCTGTGGTCAGACTCCTGGTTAGCTGTGGTCCAGACTCCTGGTTAGCTGTGGTCCAGACTCCTGGTTAGCTGTAGTCCAGACTCCTGGTTAGCTGTGGTCCAGACTCCTGGTTAGCTGTGGTCCAGACTCCTGGTTAGCTGTAGTCCAGACTCCTGGTTAGCTGTGGTCCAGACTCCTGGTTAGCTGTAGTCCAGACTCCTGGTTAGCTGTAGTCCAGACTCCTGGTTAGCTGTGGTCCAGACTCCTGGTTAGCTGTGGTCCAGACTCCTGGTTAGCTGTGGTCCAGACTCCTGGTTAGCTGTGGTACAGACTCCTGGTTAGCTGTAGTCCAGACTCCTGGTTAGCAGTGGTCCAGGGTTAGCTGTGGTCCAGACTCCTGGTTAGCTGTAGTCCAGACTCCTGGTTAGCTGTAGTCCAGACTCCTGGTTAGCTGTAGTCCAGACTCCTGGTTAGCTGTGGTCCAGACTCCTGGTTAGCTGTGGTCCAGACTCCTGGTTAGCTGTGGTCCAGACTCCTGGTTAGCTATGGTCCAGACTCCTGGTTAGCTGTAGTCCAGACTCCTGGTTAGCAGTGGTCCAGGGTTAGCTGTGGTCCAGACTCCTGGTTAGCTGTAGTCCAGACTCCTGGTTAGCAGTGGTCCAGGGTTAGCTGTAGTCCAGACTCCTGGTTAGCTGTGGTCCAGACTCCTGGTTAGCTGTGGTCCAGACTCCTGGTTAGCTGTGGTCCAGACTCCTGGTTAGCTGTGGTCCAGACTCCGGGTTAGCTGTGGTCCAGACTCCTGGTTAGCTGTGGTCCAGACTCCTGGTTAGCTGTGGTCCAGACTCCTGGTTAGCTGTGGTCCAGACTCCTGGTTAGCTGTGGTCCAGACTCCTGGTTAGCTGTGGTCCAGACTCCGGGTTAGCTGTGGTCCAGACTCCTGGTTAGCTGTGGTCCAGACTCCTGGTTAGCTGTGGTCCAGACTCCCGGTTAGCTGTGGTCCAGACTCCCGGTTAGCTGTGGTCCAGACTCCCGGTTAGCTGTGGTCCAGACTCCCGGTTAGCTGTGGTCCAGACTCCCGGTTAGCTGTGGTCCAGACTCCCGGTTAGCTGTGGTCCAGACTCCCGGTTAGCTGTGGTCCAGACTCCCGGTTAGCTGTGGTCCAGACTCCCGGTTAGCTGTGGTCCAGACTCCCGGTTAGCTGTGGTCCAGACTCCCGGTTAGCTGTAGTCCAGGGTTAGCTGTAGTCCAGACTCCAGGTTAGCTGTAGTCCAGACTCCGGGTTAGCTGTAGTACAGACTCCTGGTTAGCTGTAGTCCAGACTCCAGGTTAGCTGTAGTCCAGACTCCTGGTTAGCTGTGGTCCAGACTCCGGGTTAGCTGTGGTACAGACTCCTGGTTAGCTGTAGTCCAGACTCCTGGTTAGCTGTGGTCCAGACTCCTGGTTAGCTGTGGTCCAGACTCCTGGTTAGCTGTGGTCCAGACTCCTGGTTAGCTGTAGTCCAGGGTTAGCTGTAGTCCAGACTCCTGGTTAGCTGTGGTCCAGACTCCGGGTTAGCTGTGGTCCAGACTCCGGGTTAGCTGTGGTACAGACTCCTGGTTAGCTGTAGTCCAGACTCCTGGTTAGCTGTGGTCCAGACTCCTGGTTAGCTGTGGTCCAGACTCCTGGTTAGCTGTAGTCCAGACTCCTGGTTAGCTGTGGTCCAGACTCCTGGTTAGCTGTAGTCCATACTCCGGGTTAGCTGTAGTCCATACTCCGGGTTAGCTGTAGTCCGGGGTTAGCTGTAGTCCGGGGTTAGCTGTAGTCCGGGGTTAGCTGTAGTCCAGGGTTAGCTGTAGTCCAGGGTTAGCTGTAGTCCAGACTCCTGGTTAGCTGTAGTCCGGGGTTAGCTGTAGTCCAGACTCCTGGTTAGCTGTAGTCCGGGGTTAGCTGTAGTCCGGGGTTAGCTGTAGTCCGGGGTGTGACTGGTCTCTTCTCCTCCAGGTGTTCCAGGAAGGGAGACTGTCCCAGGGCTGAGGATGACAACACGTGGCTGTGGAGCCCCAACCAGCAGTGTGTTCAGATCCAGGCCTTTAACCCACCCAACCTCAGCTGTAGGAAGACCGAGCAGGTACTGAGTGGTTGAGTGTACATGTCTACGTTCCCTGTCATTGGCAGCTGTCTTCTCCAGTGTGAAAGATCCCTCATCTGTTGTGCTGGGTTTGCTTCATTCTGAATTCATTCATCCTGAGTGTAACTCTCGTCAATTCCTTTAAGCTCTGCTCCCTTCCAGTGCATTTTCTCTCTCTCTCACACACACACACACACACACACACACACACACACACACACACACACACACACACACACACACACACACACACACACACACACACACACACACACACACAGAGACATAAATTAGTTTTCTGGGACAGTTCTGGATTAATGAACTGTGTACATTTTAAACTGTAGACCTGAATATCAGTCACTTCCTTTATTTCACTTCATTTCATCTCAATTCTCTCCAGGAACTTGAGTTTTTGTCACATAACCATTCCTGTGACTTGAAACATAATTGCATTTCCTCAATGGACCTCTTTGTATTCAAGAGGAAGTTTATTCTCTTGCTTCTTTCTCTCTCTTGGTTTCTGTCTGTCTCTCTCACTCCTCAAAAACCTCTGTTTTTGTCCTGTCCAGGTTGAAATCTACATCCCCTCCCTCCCCAAGATCGGCCCTTCTGACATTATCAAGTGCAGGTTTGGTTCGGACACTAGTGGAGCTGTGGTGATGGACCAGAAGGTCATCTGTGCCCTCCCTGACCCTGTGAACATCCCCTCTACACCTGACAAGCAGGGTGAGTCCTCCTGAATACTGGTCCTAACCCCGGTCCTTAGCTCCTTGGGTGGTAGATGGGTTCTGAATACTGGTCCTAACCCCGGTCCTTAGCTCCTTGGGTGGTAGATGGGTTCTGAATACTGGTCCTAACCCCGGTCCTTAGCTCCTTGGGTGGTAGATGGGTTCTGAATACTGGTCCTAACCCCGGTCCTTAGCTCCTTGGGTGGTAGATGGGTTCTGAATACTGGTCCTAACCCCGGTCCTTAGCTCCTTGGGTGGTAGATGGGTTCTGAATACTGGTCCTAACCCGGTCCTTAGCTCCTTGGGTGGTAGATGGGTCCTGAATACTGGTCCTAACCCCGGTCCTTAGCTCCTTGGGTGGTAGATGGGTTCTGAATACTGGTCCTAACCCCGGTCCTTAGCTCCTTGGGTGGTAGATGGGTTCTGAATACTGGTCCTAACCCCGGTCCTTAGCTCCTTGGGTGGTAGATGGGTTCTGAATACTGGTCCTAACCCCGGTCCTTAGCTCCTTGGGTGGTAGATGGGTTCTGAATACTGGTCCTAACCCGGTCCTTAGCTCCTTGGGTGGTAGATGGGTTCTGAATACTGGTCCTAACCCCGGTCCTTAGCTCCTTGGGTGGTAGATGGGTTCTGAATACTGGTCCTAACCCCGGTCCTTAGCTCCTTGGGTGGTAGATGGGTTCTGAATACTGGTCCTAACCCCGGTCCTTAGCTCCTTGGGTGGTAGATGGGTTCTGAATACTGGTCCTAACCCCGGTCCTTAGCTCCTTGGGTGGTAGATGGGTTCTGAATACTGGTCCTAACCCGGTCCTTAGCTCCTTGGGTGGTAGATGGGTTCTGAATACTGGTCCTAACCCCGGTCCTTAGCTCCTTGGGTGGTAGATGGGTTCTGAATACTGGTCCTAACCCCGGTCCTTAGCTCCTTGGGTGGTAGATGGGTTCTGAATACTGGTCCTAACCCCGGTCCTTAGCTCCTTGGGTGGTAGATGGGTTCTGAATACTGGTCCTAACCCCGGTCCTTAGCTCCTTGGGTGGTAGATGGGTTCTGAATACTGGTCCTAACCCCGGTCCTTAGCTCCTTGGGTGGTAGATGGGTTCTGAATACTGGTCCTAACCCCGGTCCTTAGCTCCTTGGGTGGTAGATGGGTTCTGAATACTGGTCCTAACCCCGGTCCTTAGCTCCTTGGGTGGTAGATGGGTTCTGAATACTGGTCCTAACCCCGGTCCTTAGCTCCTTGGGTGGTAGATGGGTTCTGAATACTGGTCCTAACCCCGGTCCTTAGCTCCTTGGGTGGTAGATGGGTTCTGAATACTGGTCCTAACCCCGGTCCTTAGCTCCTTGGGTGGTAGATGGGTTCTGAATACTGGTCCTAACCCCGGTCCTTAGCTCCTTGGGTGGTAGATGGGTTCTGAATACTGGTCCTAACCCCGGTCCTTAGCTCCTTGGGTGGTAGATGGGTTCTGAATACTGGTCTAACCCCGGTCCTTAGCTCCTTGGGTGGTAGATGGGTTCTGAATACTGTTTTTAAAGCTCCTGGATATATCAGTTCTGTTACTTTCCTAACCCCTTGTCTTTGCTCCTTGGGTGGTAGATGGGTTTGATTCATACAGAACCAGTCAGGTGACCGGGCTAATATTTCCTCTCAGAGCAGTGGAGATGGGTTCTGACATTCTGTCTAACCCGTTCAGACTTTGGACGGTGCAGGTGAAGATCCTGGTCAACCCCGGCTTAGCTCTTGGGTGGTAGATGGGTTCTGAATACAAGTTCTAACAACTGTCCTTAGCCACCGGGTGGAGAGTCCAGGAACACTGGCCGTAAGGTCGCCAGTAAAGCCCTTATTGGTCACCAATTTTCTGAGGCAAGATCACTTTCCAACCCCGGTACCACTTAGATATCCTTTAAAAACAGGACTTAATAATGGTCCTAAGAACAGTAACCTAATAAACACTGTTGTGTAGGAATGGGTTCTGAATACTGGTCTAACCCGGTCCTTATCACAACATTGGGTGGTTTATGCCTTCCTGACTACTGTTCTTCTCAGACCATGTTATATTTCAAAATGAGCTTTGATAACAGAATAGATCAGTTGTATCATTTGTAGATGGGTTCTCAGCTGAGCATAAGCCTTGAAATAATTATCTGTTTATTTTACTGGACTGATGGTCAGTCTCGGAACAGAGGCAACGATGCGCAGCAGGGCATCCAGTCCTGCTTTCTAATCCTTTCCTCTCAGTGAGTGCTGACCTGTGGTAGGGGACATTCATAGTCCCTGCTTTCAGACTTTCCTCCGGTGAGGCTGAAGATCCTGGTCAACACGGCTCGAGGTGACGTCCAGTCCCTGCTTTCTCCTTTCCTACAACTGTGCTGACCAATAGAGAGGGGACACGCCTCATAGTCCCTGCTTTCCCTTTCCTCCGGTGAGGCTGACCTTTAGAGAGGGGATCACCTCTCATAGTCCCTGAGATCTTTCCTCAGATATTCTTTAAAAACAGGACTTAATAATTAGCCGGTGATGAGGCTGACCAATAAACAGGACACATTATCACAATAATAGAGAGGGGTCATAGTCCCTGCTTAGAACAGTCCTCCACACTGTTGTGTAGGAATGAGGTTTCTGCAGTAGGTCTAATACATTATCACAACATATTGGCTTGATGCCTTCCTGAGAGGGGTTCTTCTCAGTCCATGTTATCCTTTCCTCCGGTGAGGCTTTGATAACAGAATAGATCAGTTGCTTTATCATTTCCTCCGGCTCAGCTGAGCATAAAGGGGAAATAATTATCTTTTCTCCTTTCCTGGACTGATGGTCAGTCTCAGCAGAGGAGGGGAGCAGGGCATCCAGTTCCTGCTTTCTCCTTTCCTCCGGTGAGGCTGACCAATAGAGAGGGGACACCTCTCATAGTCCCTGCTTTCTCCTTTCCTCCGGTGAGGCTGACCAATAGAGAGGGGACACCTCTCATAGTCCCTGCTTTCTCCTTTCCTCCGGTGAGGCTGACCAATCCACCTGATGGCCAAACTCAAGTCGCACCACATTATTTCTGCCTCATGCTCCAATTCATGATGTTCCTATGACCAGAAAAGTGAAATATTCCTGGATATTGACATAGACTTGACGAGCTGCTAATAATTAAACAGCAGGCCTGTTGATACACGGCTACTCAGCACGAGTGGAAGTAGGGAGATGCACATTTATGTTTTGTAAAAACTTAACAGAACTCACTCATAAAAACAGCGTTGACAGTACTGAATAGAAGCTTAAACTCCCCATCCCGGATCCGGGATCGTGACTAAAGCCTCAGGCTCATTTGCATAACGCAACGTTAACGATTTCTGAAAATCACAAATAAAATGAAAATAATGCGCCTACTCTCAAGCTTAGCCTTTTCTTAACAACACTGTCATCTCAGATTTTCAAAATATGCTTTTGAACCATAGCAATTGACTAATTTGTGTAAGAGTATGCTAAGCTAGCTTACCATTTTGAGTAGCATTTAGCACGCAACATTTTCACAAAAACCAGATAACCAAATAAATAAAATCATTTACCTTTGAAGAGCTTCGGATGTTTTCAATGAGGAGACTCTCAGTTACATAGCAAATGCGCAGTTTTTCCTGAAAGCGTCTGTGTGTAGGAGAAATCGCTCCGTTTTGTACATCACATTTGGCTACCGAAACGAACCGAAAATTCAGTCACCTACAACGTCAAACTTTTTCCGAATTAACTCCATAATATCGGCCGAAACATGGCAAACGTTGTTTGGAATCAATCCTCAAGGTGTTTTTTCACATATCTCTTCATTGATATATCGTTCGTGGAAGCCTGCATTCTTCTCTGAATTCTGTGGAAAAATACTTGCAGCTGACTTTTGCGCACCAATTTCGGCGCAGGACACCGGGCGGACACCTGGTAAATGTGGTCTCTTATGGTCAATCTTCCAATGATATGCCTACAAATACGTCACAATGCTGCAGACACCTTGGGAAAGGGCAGACTTACTCCTCTCGCATTCACAGCCATATAAGGAGACAATGGAAAACAGAGCCTCAAAAATCCTGCTAATTTCCTGGATGCCGTCTCATCTTGGTTTTGCCTGTAGCTCACGTTCTAGGGCACGCACAGAAAATATCTTTGCAGTTCTGGAAACGTCAGTGTTTTCTTTCCAAAGCTACCAATTATATGCATAGTCGAGCATCTTTTTGTGACAAAATATTGCGCTTAAAACGGGCACATCTTTTTATCCAAATGATATAGCGCCCCTAGAGTTTCAAGAGGTTAAAGAACTCACTCATAAAAACAGTGTTGACAGTACTGAATAGAAGCTTAAAAGAACTCACTCATAAAAACAGTGTTGACAGTACTGAATAGAAGCTTAAAAGAACTCTCATAAAAACAGTGTTGACAGTACTGAATAGAAGCTTAAAGAACTCACTCATAAAAACAGTGTTGACAGTACTGAATAGAAGCTTAAAAGAACTCACTCATAAAAACAGTGTTGACAGTACTGAATAGAAGCTTAAAGAACTCACTCATAAAAACAGTGTTGACAGTACTGAATAGAAGCTTAAAGAACTCACTCATAAAAACAGTGTTGACAGTACTGAATAGATGCTTAAAGAACTCACTCATAAAAACAGCGTTGACAGTACTGAATAGAGGCTTAAAGAACTCACTCATAAAAACAGTGTTGACAGTACTGAATAAAAGCTTAAAGAACTCACTCATAAAAACAGTGTTGACAGTACTGAATAAAAGCTTAAAGAACTCATATAAACAGCAACTGCTTGCTGTATTCTTTGACAGTCTTTCTCTGGTTGTGGAGTTTGTCCCTTCAGACAAATGAAATGGTTGGAACCCTTTGCCTACCCAGCAGAACTGTACGATAGGAGTGCAAGGTGGTCGACTAGGAATGCCTTGAAGATGGACCCGTCGGTGACCACTGCTTTATGGAGACGACCCGTTAATGACGCTTTTCTGACAGTTATTCTGTTCAGTCATTTTACACGGAACACCTTTGGGGATTTCTGTTCTCATTGGCTATATAAACTCTGATTCCTTATCTCTTCCTTCTATTGGTTGATTGTCCCCAGGTGTATAGCATGTGTGACCAGTGAGTGGCAGTGCCAGTGGAATGCCCAGGACCATACCTGCAGTGACAGAGATGTCTCTGTAGATGGAGCTCACATCGTCAAAGCCCAACAAGTAGGAGGAAGCCCTGTCTCAGTGAACTACACAGTTTGGCTCAATCTCCTTTTGTCTTTCCACAACTCCTTGTGTCCTCTCTCCCCGCCTCCTCAAGAAGAAGGTCCAATACTTTTTGAAAAGCAGGCCAGAAGAGAGGATGTGAGGAAGTGAAGGAAGATTAATTGATAAAGAGCTATTGTCTCTGATCCAGCTTGTATCTGTTACTGACTTTCTGGCTTATAGGTGGCAACTGGCAAGCTCCGCCTGTCTGCCTGTCTGCCTGTCTGTCTGCCTGTCTGCCTGCCTGCCTGTCTGCCTGCCTGCCTGTCTGCCTGTCTGCCTGCCTGTCTGCCTGCCTGTCTGCCTGCCTGCCTGTCTGCCTGTCTGCCTGCCTGCCTGCCTGTCTGCCTGTCTGCCTGCCTGTCTGCCTGCCTGTCTGTCTGCGTGTCCGTCTGCGTGTCTGTCTGCGTGTCTGTGTGTCTGTCTGTGTGTCTGTGTGTCTGTCTGTGTGTCTGTCTGTGTGTCTGTCTGTGTCTGTCTGTGTGTCTGTCTGTGTGTCTGTCTGTGTGTCTGTCTGTGTGTCTGTCTGTCTGTGTGTCTGTCTGTGTGTCTGTCTGTGTGTCTGTCTGTGTGTCTGTCTGTGTGTCTGTCTGTGTGTCTGTCTGTCTGTGTGTCTGTCTGTCTGTGTGTCTGTCTGTGTGTCTGTCTGTGTGTCTGTCTGTGTGTCTGTCTGTGTGTCTGTCTGTGTGTCTGTGTGTCTGTCTGTGTGTCTGTCTGTGTGTCTGTCTGTGTGTCTGTCTGTGTGTCTGTCTGCCTGCCTGCCTGCCTGCCTGTGCCTGCCTGCCTGTCCGCCTGCCTGTCTGCCTGCCTGTCCGCCTGCCTGTCCGCCTGCCTGTCCGCCTGCCTGTCCGCCTGCCTGTCCGCCTGCCTGTCCGCCTGCCTGTCCGCCTGCCTGTCTGCCTGCCTGTCCGCCTGCCTGTCTGCCTGCCTGTATGTCTGCCTGTATGTCTGTCTGCCTGTATGTCTGTCTGCCTGTATGTCTGTCTGCCTGTGTGCCTGCCTGTATGTCTGTCTGCCTGTATGGCTGCCTGTATGTCTGCCTGTATGCCTGTATGCCTGTCTGTATGCCTGTCTGTCTGCCTGTCTGTCTGTCTGCCTGTCTGTATGTCTGCCTGTATGTCTGTCTGTATGTCTGCCTGTATGCATGTCTGCTTGTATGTCTGTCTGTCTGTCTGTCTCTCTGATTAAACCAGCTACCTTCTGTTCTCCCTCCAGGCTGATAGCTGTCCTCAGTTTGAGAACCCAGACCCTCATCTCATCCCTGTAGGCTACCCCATCCCCATCAGCTTCCAAGGGAAGAACCTGGACATCTACAAGGTGAGATAGACACAGCTCTTAGGCTTGCTCCCCTAATTACACCATATTGCCTATACAGTGCACTACTTAGGGAATAGGGTGCCATTTGAGTAGGGAATAGGGTGCCATTTTGGGTTCATTGTAGGGAATAGGGTGCCAGTTTGGGTTCACTGTAGGGAATAGGGTGCCATTTTGGGTTCACTGTAGGGAATAGGGTGCCAGTTTGGGTTTACTGCAGGGAATATGGTGCCAGTTTAGGTTTACTGTAGGGAATATGGTGCCATTTCAGACACCTATTTAGTCATTGTCTATCATTGATGATTAACTTGGCTGTTCCTCTAATGAGAGTACATCCTCTTTTCTTCCTCATTCACTATTAGATCATGTACAGTACTGTTTATCTAATATGGTTCGTTGTGCCTGACAGCCTGACTGACTTCTACTCATTCTAATATACATGTTCTCTTGTCCTGTGTGTATCTCTGTCCCGTGTGTATCTCTGTCCCGTGTGTATCTCTGTCCCGTGTGTATCTCTGTCCCGTGTGTATCTCTGTCCCGTGTGTATCTCTGTCCCGTGTGTATCTCTGTCCCGTGTGTATCTCTGTCCCGTGTGTATCTCTGTCCCGTGTGTATCTCTGTCCCGTGTGTATCTCTGTCCCGTGTGTATCTCTGTCCCGTGTGTATCTCTGTCCCGTGTGTATCTCTGTCCCGTGTGTATCTCTGCCCCGTGTGTATCTCTGTCCCGTGTGTATCTCTGCCCCGTGTGTGTATCTCTGTCCCGTGTGTATCTCTGTCCCGTGTGTATCTCTGTCCCGTGTGTATCTCTGTCCCGTGTGTATCTCTGTCCCGTGTGTATCTCTGCCCCGTGTGTATCTCTGTCCCGTGTGTGTATCTCTGTCCCGTGTGTATCTCTGTCCCGTGTGTATCTCTGTCCCGTGTGTATCTCTGTGTCCTGTGTGTATCTCTGTGTCCTGTGTGTATCTCTGTCCCGTGTGTGTATCTCTGTGTCCTGTGTGTATCTCTGTGTCCTGTGTGTATCTCTGTCCCGTGTGTGTATCTCTGTCCCGTGTGTGTATCTCTTGTCCTGTGGTGTGTGTGTGTGTCTCTGTCTGTCCTGTGTGGGTCTCTGTCTCTCTCTCTCTCTCTCTCTCTCTCTCCAGGATCACACGTTTAAAATTGGCACGGAGCTCATGAAACACACGGAGGAAGAGTTCACCTTTAATGAGGGGTTAAAGTTCAACTTCAAGGGTTATGAGGTCAGTAATATCCACCTCTAGTTGAGACAACACAGGTTTTACTTCCCAGCGCCCCACATGAGCAGTACAAGTCTTCTCCCTCAGTCCCAAAGACATTCACCTCCAGCCAGTACTCTGACTCTCTCTGTCTCTCCACCCATCTGTTTTCATACTGAGTTTGAGAGGCTGCCAGTATGGAGTTAAGAGCTATGTTGTGTGCGGATTGTGTGTGCATACGTGCATGTCAGTGTTTTTGTCAGGAAAATGTGGTGCTGGATATTTGACAGGAAGTATTATAATTTAAGACGTTTGAGAAGTTTACCGGGCCCATATGCATTGGGTGGTTAGGGTTAGGGTGGTAACCTGATTAGGGCGTCCACCCACGGTGCTCAGAATGACAGAAATCACATTTACATTATGGTACTTTGTCATAACAGAACATGCAACGATGCTCACGGTGAAGATGAGAGAATAACTGTCCACGCCGACCTTTCCTCAGACAACAAGACGAGTAAAGAACAGCAGAATCACCAGCCTGTCAATCTAATATCCCCCACAATAGAACAGTTGACCTATTGGTTAGCTTGTGATTCTGTGCAAGAAAGAAATTGCCTATTCCAAACAGACTCTGGGTCAGATTCTTAATGGTCCAAAAGCCAGCTATAACCAGCTAGCAGAAACCCTGGTATGTGTGTGTGTGTGTGTGTGTGTGTGTGTGTGTGTGGTGGGGGGGTCCTGTGTGAGCGAGAGAAAGAGCCAGCAAGTGTGTTTTGACATGTCTCTGGCCCTCAGTAACTCAGATGTCAGTTTTCTCTGTTGTGTATATCCTGTGTGTTAGTTTGCCTACGACAAGGAGCAGGAGGTCAATGTGTCCTTCCACATCAAAGACCGAGACACAGAGAAGAAGATTGACAGCACTCTGACTGGTGAGTCAGACCGTCTGACACACTGGAGTTGATGCAGCGCTGCTGTTCAATGCACTGTTCAAACAACTGTCTGAACACAAGTTGATCCATTTCAACTCTTTCACCTTAATGGACCTGCGTTGGATAACCCCAGTATTGGACATGTTTAATATTCAGCCATTATTATTATTCATACATTTTTGGGACAAAGTTCAAGCTTATTTGAATAAGATGTGAACCCTGTACAGACTGGTGGGTTATTGGTATGGAGTCGTTGTTTCATCTCTTTCCCCTTCTCTCAACCCCCCCCCTGCTTCTCTCCCCTCCTCCTCTCTCCCGTTCTACCCTCTCCTCTCTCTCCTCTCTCTATCCTCCACCTCTCCCCTGCTCTTCTCTACCTACTCTCCCTCCTTCTCTCTCCCATTCTACCCTCTCCTCTCTCTCCTCTCTCTATCCTCCACCTCTCCCCTGCTCTTCTCTACCTACTCTCCCTCCTCCTCACTCCCATTCTACCCTCTTCTCTCTCCCCTCTCTCTATCCTCCACCTCTCCCCTGCTCTTCTCTACCTACTCTCCCTCCTCCTCTCTCCCATTCTACCCTCTCCTCCCTCTATCCTCCACCTCTCCCCTGCTCTTCTCTACCTACTCTCCCTCCTCCTCTCTCCCATTCTACCCTCTTCTCTCTCTCCTCTCTCTATCCTCCACCTCTCCCCTGCTCTTCTCTACCTACTCTCCCTCCTCCTCTCTCCCATTCTACCCTCTTCTCTCTCCCCTCTCTCTATCCTCCACCTCTCCCCTGCTCTTCTCTACCTACTCTCCCTCCTCCTCTCTCCCATTCTACCCTCTCCACTCTCTCCTCTCTCTATCCTCCACCTCTCCCCTGCTCTTCTCTACCTACTCTCCCTCCTTCTCTCTCCCATTCTACCCTCTTCTCTCAACCCCCTCTCTCTATCCTCCACCTCTCCCCTGCTCTTCTCTACCTACTCTCCCTCCTCCTCTCTCCCATTCTACCCTCTCCACTCTCTCCTCTCTCTATCCTCCACCTCTCCCCTGCTCTTCTCTACCTACTCTCCCTCCTTCTCTCTCCCATTCTACCCTCTTCTCTCTCCCCTCTCTCTATCCTCCACCTCTCCCCTGCTCTTCTCTACCTACTCTCCCTCCTCCTCTCTCCCATTCTACCCTCTCCACTCTCTCCTCTCTCTATCCTCCACCTCTCCCCTGCTCTTCTCTACCTACTCTCCCTCCTCCTCTCTCCATTCTACCCTCTTCTCTCTCCCCCTGCTCCTCTCTCCCATTCTACCTTCTCCTCTCTCTCCTCTCACTCTATCCTCCACCTCTCCCCTGCTCTTCTCTACCTACTCTCCCTCCTCCTCTCTCCATTCTACCCTCTTCTCTCTCCCCCTCCTCCTCTCTCCCATTCTACCCTCTCTCTCCTCTCACTCTATCCTCCACCTCTCCCCTGCTCTTCTCTACCTACTCTCCCTCCTCCTCCATTCTACCCTCTTCTCTCTCCCCCTCCTCCTCTCTCCCATTCTACCCTCTCCTCTCACTCTATCCCCCACCTCTCCCCTGCTCTTCTCTACCTACTCTCCCTCCTCCTCTCCCATTCTACCCTCTTCTCCCCCTCCCATTCTACCCCCTCTCCCTCTCCTCTCTCTCTCTCACTCTATCCTCCACCTCTCCCCTGCTCTTCTCTACCTACTCTCCCTCCTCCTCCATTCTACCCTCTTCTCTCTCCCCCTCCTCCTCTCTCCCATTCTACCCTCTCCTCTCACTCTATCCCCCACCTCTCCCCTGCTCTTCTCTACCTACTCTCCCTCCTCCTCTCTCCATTCTACCCTCTTCTCTCTCCCCCTGCTCCTCTCCCATTCTACCCTCTTCCCCCCCCCTCCCATTCTACCCTCTCCTCTCCTCTCTCTCCTCTCACTCTATCCTCCACCTCTCCCCTGCTCTTCTCTACCTACTCTCCCTCCTCCTCTCTCCATTCTACCCTCTTCTTCCCCCCCTCTCCCATTCTACCCTCTCCTCTCCTCTCTCTCCTCTTACTCTATCCTCCACCTCTCCCCTGCTCTTCTCTACCTACTCTCCCTCCTCCTCTCTCCATTCTACCCTCTTCTCTCCCCCTCCTCCTCTCTCCCATTCTACCTTCTCTCTCTCTATCCTCCTCCTCTCCCCTTCCTCTCTCCTATTCTTCCATCTCCTCTCTCTCCTCTCACTCTATCCTCCTTCTCTCCCTCCTCCTCTCCATCTCTTAGTGGTGTTGTATAACTGTTCTCTGGGTCGTGAGGACTGCAGCCTGTGTAAGAATGCCGACCCCAAATACAGCTGTGTGTGGTGTGCCAACATGAGGTCCTGTGTGTACAGAGAATTGTGCCAGTCCCAGGAACCAGTGCAGTGCCCCAACCCCAACATCACTGAGGTGAGAATAGTCTCTGTCTCTGATTATCACTAGAGGTGTTCTCCTCTGTCTGGTGCACTCTTCCTTCCTGTCTTCTTCCCTTTAGCTGTCACTGTCTTACTCTTCTCTTACACATGCTGTCCTCCTCAACTTTCCCATGTTCAATTTGGTTTAAATAATGCAAAAATAAAGTGTTGGAGAAGAAAGTAAAAGTGCAATATGTGCCATGTAAAAAAGCTAATGTTTCAGTTCCTTGCTCAGAACATGAGAACATATGAAAGCTGGTGTTTCCTTTTAACATGAGTCTTCAATATTCCCAGGTAAGACGTTTTAGGTTGTAGTTATTATAGGAATTATAGGACTATTTCCCTCTATACCATTTGTATTTCATATACCTTTGACTATTGCATGTTCTTATAGGCACTTTAGTATTGCCAGCCTAATCTCGGGAGTTGATAGTCTTGAAGTCATAAACAGCCCAATGAAGCATTGTGGAGAGCTGCTGGCAACTGCAGGAAAGTGTTTGAATGAATGCCTACAAGCCTGCTGCTGCCTACCACCGCTCAGTCAGACTGCTCTATCCAATATCAAATCATAGACTTAATTATAACATAAATAACACACAGAAATACGAGCCTTATGGCATTAATATGGTCAAATCCGGAAACAATAATTTCAAAAACAAAATGTTTATTTTTTCAGTGAAATACGGAACCGTTCCGTATTTTATCAAATGCGCGGGTACCCTATGTCTAAATATTGCTGTTTCATTGCACAACCTTCAATGTTAAATCATAATTATGTAAAATTCTGGCAAAATAATTACGGTCTTTGTTAGGAAGAAATGGTCTCGACACAGTTCACAACGAGCAAGGCGGCCCAAACTGCTGCATATTCCCTGACTCTGCTTGCACAGAACGTAAGAGAAGTGACACAATTTCCCTAGTTAAAATAAATTCATGTAAGCAGGCAATTTAACTAAATATGCAGGTTTAAAAAATGTACTCGTGTATTGATTTTAAGAAAGGCATTGATGTTTATGGTTAGATACATTGGTGCAACGACTGCTTGTTAAATCACCCGTTTGGGGAAGTAGGCTGTGATTTGATGATAAATTAACAGGCACCGCATCGATTATATGCAACGCAGGACAAGCGAGATAAACTAGTAATATCGTCAACCATGTGTAGTTAACTAGTGATTATGTTAAGATTGATGTTTTTTTATAAAATAAGTTTAATGCTAGCTAGCAACTTACCTTGCACTTGCATAACAGGTGGTCAGTCTGCCACGCAGTCTCCCCGTTGAGTGCAATGTAATCAGCCATGATCGGTGTCCAAAATGCCGATTACCGATTGCTATAACATGAAATCGGCCACCCCTACACTGAACTACTACTGTAACGACTGTTCACTACTATATACACACTGAACTACTACTGTAATGACTGTTCACTACTATATACACACTGAACTACTACTGTAACGACTGTTCTACTATATACACACTGAACTACTACTGTAACGACTGTTCACTACTATATACACACTGACCTACTACTGTAATGACTGTTCACTACTATATACACACTGTTCACTACTACTGTAATGACTGTTCACTACTATATACACACTGAACTACTACTGTAATGACTGTTCACTACTATATACACACTGAACTACTACTGTAACTGACTGTTCACTACTATATACACACTGAACTACTACTGTAATGACTGTTCTACTATATACACACTGAACTACTACTGTAATGACTGTTCACTACTATATACACACTGAACTACTACTGTAATGACTGTTCACTACTATATACACACTGAACTACTACTGTAATGACTGTTCACTACTATATACACACTGAACTACTACTGTAATGACTGTTCTACTATATACACACTGAACTACTACTGTAACGACTGTTCACTACTATATACACACTGAACTACTACTGTAATGACTGTTCACTACTATATACACACTGAACTACTACTGTAATGACTGTTCACTACTATATACACACTGAACTACTACTGTAATGACTGTTCTACTATATACACACTGAACTACTACTGTAACGACTGTTCACTACTATATACACACTGAACTACTACTGTAACGACTGTTCACTACTATATACACACTGAACTACTACTGTAATGACTGTTCACTACTATATACACACTGAACTACTACTGTAATGACTGTTCTACTATATACACACTGTTACTGTAATGACTGTTACTATATACACACTGAACTACTACTGTAATGACTGTTCTACTATATACACACTGAACTACTACTGTAATGACTGTTCTACTATATACACACTGAACTACTACTGTAATGACTGTTCTACTATATACACACTGAACTACTACTGTAATGACTGTTCTACTATATACACACTGAACTACTACTGTAATGACTGTTCTACTATATACACACTGAACTACTACTGTAATGACTGTTCACTACTATATACACACTGAACTACTACTGTAATGACTGTTCTACTATATACACACTGAACTACTACTGTAATGACTGTTCACTACTATATACACACTGAACTACTACTGTAATGACTGTTCACTACTATATACACACTGAACTACTACTGTAACGACTGTTCACTACTATATACACACTGAACTACTACTGTAATGACTGTTCTACTATATACACACTGAACTACTACTGTAATGACTGTTCACTACTATATACACACTGAACTACTACTGTAACGACTGTTCACTACTATATACACACTGAATTACTACTGTAATGACTGTTCTACTATATACACACTACTACTGACTGTTCTACTATATAACTGAACTACTACTGTTCACTACTATATACACACTGAACTACTACTGTAACGACTGTTGAACTACTATATACACACTGAACTACTACTGTAATGACTGTTCACTACTATATACACACTGAACTACTACTGTAATGACTGTTCTACTATATACACACTGAACTTACTGTAATGACTGTTACTACTATATACACTGAACTACTACTGTAATGACTGTTCTACTATATACACACTGAACTACTGCTGTAATGACTGTTCTACTATATACACACTGAACTACTACTGTAATGACTGTTCTACTATATACACACTGAACTACTACTGTAATGACTGTTCACTACTATATACACACTGAACTACTACTGTAATGACTGTTCTACTATATACACACTGAACTACTACTGTAATGACTGTTCTACTATATACACACTGAACTACTACTGTAACGACTGTTCTACTATATACACACTGAACTACTACTGTAACGACTGTTCACTACTATATACACACTGAACTACTACTGTAACGACTGTTCATTACTATATACACACTGAACTACTACTGTAATGACTGTTCTACTATATACACACTGAACTACTACTGTAACGACTGTTCACTACTATATACACACTGAACTACTACTGTAATGACTGTTCACTACTATATACACACTGAACTACTACTGTAATGACTGTTCTACTATATACACACTGAACTACTACTGTAATGACTTCTACTATATACACACTGAACTACTACTGTAATGACTGTTCACTACTATATACACACTGAACTACTACTGTAACGACTGTTCTACTATATACACACTGAACTACTACTGTAATGACTGTTCTACTATATACACACTGAACTACTGCTGTAATGACTGTTCTACTATATACACACTGAACTACTACTGTAACGACTGTTCACTACTATATACACACTGAACTACTACTGAACTAACTGTAATGACTGTTCACTACTATATACACACTGAACTACTACTGTAATGACTGTTCTACTATATACACACTGAACTACTACTGTAATGACTGTTCTACTATATACACACTGAACTACTACTGTAATGACTGTTCACTACTATATACACACTGAACTACTACTGTAACGACTGTTCACTACTATATACACACTGAACTACTACTGTAACGACTGTTCTACTATATACACACTGAACTACTACTGTAATGACTGTTCACTACTATATACACACTGAACTACTACTGTAACGACTGTTCACTACTATATACACACTGAACTACTACTGTAATGACTGTTCACTACTATATACACACTGAACTACTACTGTAACGACTGTTCTACTATATACACACTGATCTACTACTGTAACGACTGTTCACTACTATATACACACTGATCTACTACTGTAATGACTGTTCTACTATATACACACTGAACTACTACTGTAATGACCTACTATATACACACTGAACTACTACTGTAATGACTGTTCACTACTATATACACACTGAACTACTACTGTAATGACTGTTCACTACTATATACACACTGAACTACTACTGTAACGACTGTTCTACTATATACACACTGAACTACTACTGTAACGACTGTTCACTACTATATACACACTGAACTACTACTGTAACGACTGTTCACTACTATATACACACTGAACTACTACTGTAATGACTGTTCACTACTATATACACACTGAACTACTACTGTAACGACTGTTCTACTATATACACACTGATCTACTACTGTAACGACTGTTCACTTCTATATACACACTGAACTACTACTGTAATGACTGTTCTACTATATACACACTGAACTACTACTGTAATGACTGTTCTACTATATACACACTGAACTACTACTGTAATGACTGTTCTACTATATACACACTGAACTACTACTGTAACGACTGTTCTACTATATACACACTGAACTACTACTGTAATGACTGTTCTACTATATACACACTGAACTACTACTGTAATGACTGTTCTACTATATACACACTGATCTACTACTGTAACGACTGTTCACTACTATATACACACTGAACTACTACTGTAATGACTGTTCACTACTATATACACACTGAACTACTACTGTAATGACTTCTACTATATACACACTGAACTACTACTGTAATGACTGTTCACTACTATATACACACTGAACTACTACTGTAACGACTGTTCTACTATATACACACTGAACTACTACTGTAACGACTGTTCACTACTATATACACACTGATCTACTACTGTAACGACTGTTCACTACTATATACACACTGAACTACTACTGTAACGACTGTTCACTACTATATACACACTGAACTACTACTGTAACGACTGTTCACTACTATATACACACTGAACTACTACTGTGATGACTGTTCACTACTATATACACACTGAACTACTACTGTAACGACTGTTCTACTATATACACACTGAACTACTACTGTAATGACTGTTCACTACTATATACACACTGGACTACTACTGTAATGACTGTTCTACTATATACACACTGAACTACTACTGTAATGACTGTTCACTACTATATACACACTGAACTACTACTGTAACGACTGTTCTACTATATACACACTGAACTACTACTGTAACGACTGTTCTACTATATACACATTGAACTACTACTGTAATGACTGTTCACTACTATATACACACTGATCTACTACTGTAATGACTGTTCACTACTATATACACACTGATCTACTACTGTAATGACTGTTCACTACTATATACACACTGATCTACTACTGTAATGACTGTTCTACTATATACACACTGAACTACTGCTGTAACGACTGTTCACTACTATATACACACTGAACTACTACTGTAACGACTGTTCACTACTATATACACACTGAACTACTACTGTAATGACTGTTCTACTATATACACACTGAACTACTACTGTAATGACTGTTCTACTATATACACACTGAACTACTACTGTAATGACTGTTCTACTATATACACACTGAACTACTACTGTAATGACTGTTCACTACTATATACACACTGAACTACTACTGTAATGACTGTTCTACTATATACACACTGAACTACTACTGTAATGACTGTTCACTACTATATACACACTGAACTACTACTGTAACGACTGTTCTACTATATACACACTGAACTACTACTGTAACGACTGTTCACTACTATATACACACTGAACTACTACTGTAACGACTGTTCACTACTATATACACACTGAACTACTACTGTAATGACTGTTCTACTATATACACACTGAACTACTACTGTAACGACTGTTCACTACTATATACACACTGAACTACTACTGTAATGACTGTTCACTACTATATACACACTGAACTACTACTGTAACGACTGTTCTACTATATACACACTGAACTACTACTGTAATGACTGTTCTACTATATACACACTGAACTACTGCTGTAATGACTGTTCTACTATATACACACTGAACTACTACTGTAACGACTGTTCACTACTATATACACACTGAACTACTACTGTAATGACTGTTCACTACTATATACACACTGAACTACTACTTCGACTGTTCACTACTATATACACACTGAACTACTACTGTAACGACTGTTCACTACTATATACACACTGAACTACTACTGTAACGACTGTTCACTACTATATACACACTGAACTACTACTGTAATGACTGTTTCTATATACACACTATACTACACTGATCTACTATACACACTGTTCTACTATATACACACTGAACTACTACTGTAATGACTGTTCACTTACTATATACACACTGAACTACTACTGTAATGACTGTTCTACTATATACACACTGAACTACTACTGTAATGACTGTTCTACTATATACACACTGAACTACTACTGTAACTGACTGTTCACTACTATATACACACTGAACTACTACTGTAATGACTGTTCTACTATATACACACTGAACTACTACTGTAATGACTGTTCTACTATATACACACTGAACTACTACTGTAACGACTGTTCTACTATATACACACTGAACTACTACTGTAACGACTGTTCACTACTATATACACACTGAACTACTACTGTAATGACTGTTCACTACTATATACACACTGAACTACTACTGTAATGACTGTTCTACTATATACACACTGAACTACTACTGTAATGACTGTTCACTACTATATACACACTGAACTACTACTGTAATGACTGTTCTACTATATACACACTGAACTACTACTGTAATGACTGTTCTACTATATACACACTGAACTACTACTGTAATGACTGTTCTACTATATACACACTGAACTACTACTGTAACTGACTGTTCACTACTATATACACACTGAACTACTACTGTAACGACTGTTCACTACTATATACACACTGATTACTACTGTAATGACTACTATATACACACTGAACTACTACTGTAATGACTGTTCTACTATATACACACTGAACTACTACTGTAACGACTGTTCACTACTATATACACACTGAACTTACTACTATATAATGACTGTTCACTACTATATACACACTGAACTACTACTGTAATGACTGTTCTACTATATACACACTGAACTACTACTGTAATGACTGTTCTACTATATACACACTGAACTACTACTGTAATGACTGTTCACTACTATATACACACTGAACTACTACTGTAATGACTGTTCTACTATATACACACTGAACTACTACTGTAATGACTGTTCTACTATATACACACTGAACTACTACTGTAATGACTGTTCTACTATATACACACTGAACTACTACTGTAACGACTGTTCACTACTATATACACACTGAACTACTACTGTAACGACTGTTCACTACTATATACACACTGAACTACTACTGTAATGACTGTTCTACTATATACACACTGAACTACTACTGTAACGACTGTTCACTACTATATACACACTGAACTACTACTGTAACGACTGTTCACTACTATATACACACTGAACTACTACTGTAATGACTGTTCACTACTATATACACACTGAACTACTACTGTAACGACTGTTCTACTATATACACACTGATCTACTACTGTAACGACTGTTCACTACTATATACTACTATATACACACTGACTGTTCTACTATATACACACTGAACTACTACTGTTGACTACTATATACACACTGAACTACTACTGTAATGACTGTTCACTACTATATACACACTGAACTACTACTGTAATGACTGTTCACTACTATATACACACTGAACTACTACTGTAATGACTGTTCTACTATATACACACTGAACTACTACTGTAACGACTGTTCACTACTATATACACACTGAACTACTACTGTAACGACTGTTCACTACTATATACACACTGAACTACTACTGTAATGACTGTTCACTACTATATACACACTGAACTACTACTGTAATGACTGTTCTACTATATACACACTGAACTACTACTGTAATGACTGTTCACTACTATATACACACTGAACTACTACTGTAATGACTGTTCACTACTATATACACACTGAACTACTTCACTACTATATACACACTGAACTACTACTGTAACGACTGTTCACTACTATATACACACTGAACTACTACTGTAATGACTGTTCACTACTATATACACACTGAACTACTACTGTAATGACTGTTCACTACTATATACACACTGAACTACTACTGTAATGACTGTTCACTACTATATACACACTGAACTACTACTGTAACTGACTGTTCACTACTATATACACACTGAACTACTACTGTAATGACTGTTCACTACTACTATATACACACTGAACTACTACTGTAATGACTGTTCACTACTATATACACACTGAACTACTACTGACTGTTCACTACTATATACTGAACTACTACTGTGACTGTTCACTACTATATACACACTGAACTACTACTGTAATGACTGTTCACTACTATATACACACTGAACTACTACTGTAATGACTGTTCACTACTATATACACACTGAACTACTACTGTAACGACTGTTCACTACTATATACACACTGAACTACTACTGTAACGACTGTTCACTACTATATACACACTGAACTACTACTGTAACGACTGTTCTACTATATACACACTGAACTACTACTGTAACACACTGAACTTCACTACTATATACACACTGAACTACTACTGTAACGACTGTTCTACTATATACACACTGAACTACTACTGTAATGACTGTTCTACTATATACACACTGAACTACTACTGTAACGACTGTTCTACTATATACACACTGAACTACTACTGTAATGACTGTTCTACTATATACACACTGAACTACTACTGTAATGACTGTTCTACTATATACACACTGAACTACTACTGTAATGACTGTTCTACTATATACACACTGAACTACTACTGTAATGACTGTTGTAATGACTGTTCTACTATATACACACTGAACTACTACTGTAATGACTGTTCTACTGTTCACTACTATATACACACTGAACTACTACACACTGAACTACTACTGTAACGACTGTTCTACTATATACACACTGAACTACTGCTGTAATGACTGTTCACTACTATATACACACTGAACTACTACTGTAACGACTGTTCACTACTATATACACACTGAACTACTACTGTAACGACTGTTCACTACTATATACACACTGAATTACTACTGTAATGACTGTTCTACTATATACACACTGAACTACTACTGTAACGACTGTTCACTACTATATACACACTGAACTACTACTGTAATGACTGTTCACTACTATATACACACTGAACTACTACTGTAATGACTGTTCACTACTATATACACACTGAACTACTACTGTAATGACTGTTCACTACTATATACACACTGAACTACTACTGTAATGACTGTTCACTACTATATACACACTGAACTACTACTGTAACGACTGTTCACTACTATATACACACTGAACTACTACTGTAATGACTGTTCTACTATATACACACTGAACTACTACTGTAATGACTGTTCACTACTATATACACACTGAACTACTACTGTAATGACTGTTCTACTATATACACACTGAACTACTACTGTAATGACTGTTCTACTATATACACACTGAACTACTACTGTAATGACTGTTCTACTATATACACACTGAACTACTACTTAATGACTGTTCTACTATATACACACTGAACTACTACTGTAATGACTGTTCACTACTATATACACACTGAACTACTACTGTAATGACTGTTCTACTATATACACACTGAACTACTACTGTAATGACTGTTCTACTATATACACACTGAACTACTACTGTAATGACTGTTCACTACTATATACACACTGAACTACTACTGTAATGACTGTTCTACTATATACACACACACTGAACTACTACTGTAATGACTGTTCTACTATATACACACTGAACTACTACTGTAATGACTGTTCACTACTATATACACACTGAACTACTACTGTAACGACTGTTCACTACTATATACACACTGAACTACTACTACTGTTCACTACTATATACACACTGAACTACTACTGTAACGACTGTTCACTACTATATACACACTGAACTACTACTGTAATGACTGTTCTACTATATACACACTGAACTACTACTGTAATGACTGTTCACTACTATATACACACTGAACTACTACTGTAATGACTGTTCACTACTATATACACACTGAACTACTACTGTAATGACTGTTCTACTATATACACACTGAACTACTACTGTAATGACTGTTCTACTATATACACACTGAACTACTACTGTAATGACTGTTCTACTATATACACACTGAACTACTACTGTAATGACTGTTCACTACTATATACACACTGAACTACTACTGTAATGACTGTTCTACTATATACACACTGAACTACTACTGTAATGACTGTTCACTACTATATACACACTGAACTACTACTGTAACGACTGTTCTACTATATACACACTGAACTACTACTGTAACTGTTCACTACTATATACACACTGAACTACTACTGTAACGACTACTATATACACACTGAACTACTACTGTAATGACTGTTCTACTACTATACACACTGTTCACTACTATATACACACTGAACTACTACTGTAATGACTGTTCACTACTATATACACACTGAACTACTACTGTAATGACTGTTCTACTATATACACACTGAACTACTACTGTAATGACTGTTCACTACTATATACACACTGAACTACTACTGTAATGACTGTTCACTACTATATACACACTGAACTACTACTGTAATGACTGTTCACTACTATATACACACTGAACTACTACTGTAATGACTGTTCACTACTATATACACACTGAACTACTACTGTAATGACTGTTCACTACTATATACACACTGAACTACTACTGTAATGACTGTTCACTACTATATACACACTGTTAATGACTGTTCTACTATATACACACTGAACTACTACTGTAACTACTACTGAACTAACGACTGTTCACTACTATATACACACTGAACTACTACTGTAATGACTGTTCTACTATATACACACTGAACTACTACTACTGAACTACTACTGTAATGACTGTTCTACTATATACACACTGAACTACTACTGTAACGACTGTTCTACTATATACACACTGAACTACTACTGTAATGACTGTTCTACTATATACACACTGAACTACTACTGTAATGACTGTTCTACTATATACACACTGAACTACTACTGTAATGACTGTTCACTACTATATACACACTGAACTACTACTTTAATGACTGTTCACTTCTATATACACACTGAACTACTACTGTAATGACTGTTCACTATATACACACTGAACTACTACTGTAATGACTGTTCTACTATATACACACTGAACTACTACTGTAACGACTGTTCACTACTATATACACACTGAACTACTACTGTAATGACTGTTCTACTATATACACACTGAACTACTACTGTAATGACTGTTCACTACTATATACACACTGAACTACTACTGTAACTGACTGTTCACTACTATATACACACTGACTACTACTACTGTTCTACTATATACACACTGAACTACTACTGTTCGACTGTTCACTACTATATACACACTGAACTACTACTGTAATGACTGTTCACTACTATATACACACTGAACTACTACTGTAATGACTGTTCTACTATATACACACTGAACTACTACTGTAATGACTGTTCACTACTACACATATACTACACTGAACTACTACTGTAACGACTGTTCACTACTATATACACACTGAACTACTACTGTAATGACTGTTCACTACTATATACACACTGTTAATGACTGTTCTACTATATACACACTGAACTACTACTGTAACTGACTGTTCTACTATATACACACTGAACTACTACTGTAATGACTGTTCACTACTATATACACACTGAACTACTACTGTAACGACTGTTCACTACTATATACACACTGAACTACTACTGTAATGACTGTTCACTACTATATACACACTGAACTACTACTGTAATGACTGTTCTACTATATACACACTGAACTACTACTGTAATGACTGTTCTACTATATACACACTGAACTACTACTGTAACTGACTGTTCACTACTATATACACACTGAACTACTACTGTAATGACTGTTCTACTATATACACACTGAACTACTACTGTAACTGTTCACTACTATATACACACTGTTCTACTATATACACACTGAACTACTACTGTAACGACTGTTCACTACTATATACACACTGAACTACTACTGTAACGACTGTTCACTACTATATACACACTGAACTACTACTGTAATGACTGTTCACTACTATATACACACTGAACTACTACTGTAATGACTGTTCACTACTATATACACACTGAACTACTACTGTAATGACTGTTCACTACTATATACACACTGAACTACTACTGTACTACTGACTGTTCACTACTATATACACACTGAACTACTACTGTAACTGACTGTTCTACTATATACACACTGAACTACTACTGTAATGACTGTTCTACTATATACACACTGAACTACTACTGTAATGACTGTTCTACTATATACACACTGAACTACTACTGTAACGACTGTTCACTACTATATACACACTGAACTACTACTGTAATGACTGTTCACTACTATATACACACTGAACTACTACTGTAATGACTGTTCTACTATATACACACTGAACTACTACTGTAATGACTGTTAACTATATACACACTGAACTACTACTGTCGACTGTTCACTACTATATACACACTGAACTACTACTGTAACGACTGTTCACTACTATATACACACTGAACTACTACTGTAACGACTGTTCACTACTATATATACTACACTGACGACTACTATATACACACTGAACTACTACTGTAATGACTGTTCACTACTATATACACACTGAACTACTACTGTAATGACTGTTCTACTATATACACACTACTACTGTAATGACTGTTCACTACTATATACACACTGAACTACTACTGTAATGACTGTTCTACTATATACACACTGAACTACTACTGTAATGACTGTTCACTACTATATACACACTGAACTACTACTGTAATGACTGTTCTACTATATACACACTGAACTACTACTGTAATGACTGTTCTACTATATACACACTGAACTACTACTGTAATGACTGTTCACTACTGTTCTACTATATCACACTATATACACACTGAACTACTACTGTAACGACTGTTCACTACTATATACACACTGAACTACTACTGTAACGACTGTTCACTACTACTACTATACTGTAACACTGAACTACTACTGTTCACTACTATATACACTGAACTACTACTGTGACTGTTCACTACTATATACACACTACTACTACTATATACTGACTGTAACGACTGTTCACTACTATATACACACTGAACTACTACTGTAATGACGACTGTTCACTACTATATACTACACTGAACTACTACTGAACTACTACTGTAATGACTGTTCACTACTATATACACACTGAACTACTACTACTGTTCACTACTATATACACTGAACTACTACTGTAACGACTGTTCTACTATATACACACTGAACTACTACTGTAATGACTGTTCACTACTATATACACACTGAACTACTACTGTAACGACTGTTACACTACTATATACACACTGAACTACTACTGTAATGAACTACTACTGTTCACTACTATATACACACTGAACTACTACTGTAACGACTGTTCTACTATATACACACTGAACTACTACTGTAATGACTGTTCACTACTATATACACACTGGACTACTACTGTAATGACTGTTCTACTATATACACACTGAACTACTACTGTAATGACTGTTCTATTATATACACACTGAACTACTACTGTAACGACTGTTCACTACTATATACACACTGACTACTACTATATACACACTGAACTACTAATGACTGTTACTGTAATGACTACTATATACACACTGAACTACTACTGTAATGACTGTTCTACTATATACACACTGAACTACTACTGTAATGACTGTTCTACTATATACACACTGAACTACTACTATAATGACTGTTCACTACTATATACACACTGAACTACTAATGACTGTTCTACTATATACACACTGAACTACTACTGTTCACTACTATATACACACTGAACTACTACTGTAACGACTGTTCTACTATATACACACTGAACTACTACTGTAATGACTGTTCTACTACTGAACTACTACACACACTGAACTACTACTGTAATGACTGTTCACTACTATACACACTGAACTACTACTGAACTATATACACACTGAACTACTACTGTAATGACTGTTCTACTATATACACACTGAACTACTACTGTAATGACTGTTCACTACTATATACACACTGAACTACTACTGTAATGACTGTTCACTACTATATACACACTGAACTACTACTGTAATGACTGTTCACTACTATATACACACTGAACTACTACTGTAACGACTGTTACTACTATACACACTGAACTACTACTGTAACGACTGTTCACTACTATATACACACTGAACTACTACTGTAATGACTGTTCACTACTATATACACACTGAACTACTACTGTAACGACTGTTCACTACTATATACACACTGAACTACTACTGTAATGACTGTTCACTACTATATACACACTGAACTACTACTGTAATGACTGTTCTACTATATACACACTGAACTACTACTGTAATGACTGTTCTACTATATACACACTGAACTACTACTACTGTAACTGACTGTTCACTACTATATACACACTGAACTACTACTGTAACGACTGTTCACTACTATATACACACTGAACTACTACTGTAACGACTGTTCACTACTATATACACACTGAACTACTACTGTAATGACTGTTCTACTATATACACACTGAACTACTACTGTAATGACTGTTCTACTATATACACACTGAACTACTACTGTAATGACTGTTCTACTATATACACACTGAACTACTACTGTAATGACTGTTCACTACTATATACACACTGAACTACTACTGTAATGACTGTTCACTACTATATACACACTGAACTACTACTGTAATGACTGTTCTACTATATACACACTGAACTACTACTGTAATGACTGTTCACTACTATATACACACTGAACTACTACTGTAATGACTGTTCACTACTATATACACACTGAACTACTACTGTAATGACTGTTCACTACTATATACACACTGAACTACTACTGTAACGACTGTTCACTACTATATACACACTGAACTACTACTGTAATGACTGTTCTACTATATACACACTGAACTACTACTGTAATGACTGTTCACTACTATATACACACTGAACTACTACTGTAACGACTGTTCACTACTATATACACACTGAACTACTACTGTAACTGACTGTTCACTACTATATACACACTGAACTACTACTGTAACTGACTGTTCACTACTATATACACACTGAACTACTACTGAACTAATGACTGTTCACTACTATATACACACTGAACTACTACTGTAATGACTGTTCTACTATATACACACTGAACTACTACTGTAACGACTGTTCACTACTATATACACACTGAACTACTACTGTAATGACTGTTCTACTATATACACACTGAACTACTACTGTAACGACTGTTCACTACTATATACACACTGAACTACTACTGTAATGACTGTTCACTACTATATACACACTGAACTACTACTGTAACGACTGTTCACTACTATATACACACTGAACTACTACTGTAATGACTGTTCTACTATATACACACTGAACTACTACTGTAACGACTGTTCACTACTATATACACACTGAACTACTACTGTAATGACTGTTCACTACTATATACACACTGAACTACTACTGTAATGACTGTTCTACTATATACACACTGAACTACTACTGTAATGACTGTTCTACTATATACACACTGAACTACTACTGTAACGACTGTTCTACTATATACACACTGAACTACTACTGTACTACTACTGACTGTTCACTACTATATACACACTGAACTACTACTGAACTAATGACTGTTCACTACTATATACACACTGAACTACTACTGTAACGACTGTTCACTACTATATACACACTGAACTACTACTGTAATGACTGTTCTACTATATACACACTGAACTACTACTGTAATGACTGTTCACTACTATATACACACTGAACTACTACTGTAATGACTGTTCACTATATACTGAACTACTACTGTGACTGTTCTACAATATACACACTGAACTACTACTGTAATGACTGTTCTACTATATACACACTGAACTACTACTGTAATGACTGTTCTACTATATACACACTGAACTACTACTGTAATGACTGTTCTACTATATACACACTGAACTACTACTGTAACGACTGTTCACTACTATATACACACTGAACTACTACTGTAATGACTGTTCTACTATATACACACTGAACTACTACTGTAACGACTGTTCACTACTATATACACACTGAACTACTACTGTAATGACTGTTCTACTATATACACACTGAACTACTACTGTAATGACTGTTCTACTATATACACACTGAACTACTACTGTAACGACTGTTCACTACTATATATACACACTGACTGTTCACTGAACTATATACACACTACTACTGTAATGACTGTTCACTACTATATACACACTGAACTACTACTGTAACGACTGTTTACTACTATATACACACTGAACTACTACTGTAATGACTGTTCACTACTATATACACACTGAACTACTACTGTAACGACTGTTCTACTATATACACACTGAACTACTACTGTAACGACTGTTCACTACTATATACACACTGAACTACTACTGTAATGACTGTTCTACTACTATATACACACTGAACTACTACTGTAATGACTGTTCTACTATATACACACTGAACTACTACTGTAAACTGACTGTTCACTACTATATACACACTGAACTACTACTGTAATGACTGTTCTACTATATACACACTGAACTACTACTGTAATGACTGTTCTACTATATACACACTGAACTACTACTGTAACGACTGTTCACTACTATATACACACTGAACTACTACTGTAATGACTGTTCACTACTATATACACACTGAACTACTACTGTAATGACTGTTCACTACTATATACACACTGAACTACTACTGTAACGACTGTTCTACTATATACACACTGATCTACTACTGTAACGACTGTTCTACTATAACACTACACACTCATCTAAATCATCCCCTCTCTCTCTCTCTTCCCCACAGATCATCCCTCGAACTTCGGGCCTCTGAACGGGGGGGATAGTGGTGACCATTAAAGGGTCTAACCTGGGCATAAAGAAGGAGGACATTAAGAAGGTGACGGTGGCTGGAGTGGACTGTGTTCACCAGGGGGACAGATACTCTGTCTCCACCAGGTATAGTGATAGTAGTGGGGGGGGGTTTGTTTCCGTCCATTTTTGACAAGTTGACAAGATCAAGGCAAAGGGTGGCGACTTTTTAACAATCTCAAATATAACATGTATTTTGATTCACGTGTTTTGGTTACTACATGATTCCATATGTGTTATTTCCTAGTGTTGTCTTGACTATAATTCTACAATGTAGAAAATAATAAATAAAGAAAAACCCTTGAATGAGTACAGTAGGTGTCCAAACTATTGACTGCTTCGGTCTTTTCAACTTTAATTCACAACCGAAAATGAACCTGATTTTAAACGTCTAGAAAATACATATTTTAGATGTCTTTTCAACATAATTTTGCTTACTGGGACTATTCTCGGTTTGTGAAAGGGGGGGGTGGCATTTTTGGTCTTGCCAGAACGGCAAGGACCGGCCCTGCCTGTAATGGACTTTTATGTCCAGCGAATAACATGTTTCATTAAACACAACATTTCGATGTACAGTATGTCTGCTTGTGTGTGTGGTGGAGAAACCGGGCCTTTGTCTTACTCCAGCTGTTCTGTGTCTTCTCCAGTGTTGTGTGTGAGATCGGTCCGGTCCGGTCTTCAGTGGACAACCCAGGTCCCATCAACCAGGGGGTAGTGGAGGTGGAGGTGGAGGGGGGCAGGAGAGGACGTTCAGAGGTCCTCTTCACTTACAGGGTACGTTTCATACAGCTACAGGGCCATTCTTTACCCCAACATGAATCCTAACTGTTGTAAGAGTCACACTGCAGGAGTGATCTGACGTTTCATACTGTACATGGCTCTTAGTGTGGTTGAAGCTCTGCTCAGTGCTCAGACAGCCACGATGTTAGTCTCTCTCTGCTGGTTTTACATCTCCACGTTCATCAATGTACTTAGTTCTTAGGAGATGCTCTTAGAATTCAGAATATCATCTGTTGAAAGGAAACAGAATTTAACAGGGGAGTTTAACGAGTATAATGATTGACTCAGGCTCCCATTATAGATGTGGTTTTATTTCACTTCATGGTAAATATTTACACTAATTTATTTTGGGGTTCGTATTTTCTTGTTTGTTTGTTTCTGCCAAAATAACAATGTCCCCATGAGAATGTACTGAGCTACTTATCCTTCTTATAGATTTGATCAAAGCTTCAGATTTTCTAGGGAACATAACATTATTTTGCTCTCTCTGGCTCTCGTTTGCTCTCTCTGGCTTTCGTTTGCTCTCTCTGGCTCTCGTTTGCGCTCTCTGGCTCTCGTTTGCTCTCTCTGGCTCTTGTTGTGGTGTTCAAGTGGGGCTCAGTAGCTGTGTTGTGGTGTTCAGTAGTTGTGATGATAAAGTGGTGTTCAGTAGCTGTGTTGTGGTGTTCAGTAGCTGTGGTGTTCAGTAGCTGTGTTGTGGTGATAAAATACTAAGTGGTGTTCAGTAGCTGTGTTGTGGTGATAAAGTACTGCTGTTGTGGTGATAAAATACTAAGTGGTGTTCAGCAGCTGTGTTGTGGTGATAAACCAGTGAAGGGGAATGGGACGTGACATGAGGTCTAACTGGTGGTTCCAGTGGGCTCTGGGTTGTTAGACAGTGGGCTCTGGGTTGTTAGACAGTGGGCTCTGGGTTGTTAGACAGTGGGCTCTGGGTTGTTGGACAGTGGGCTCTGGGTTGTTGGACAGTGGACTCTGGGTTGTTGGACAGTGGGCTCTGGGTTGTTGGACAGTGGGCTCTGGGTTGTTGGACAGTGGGCTCTGGGTTGTTGGACAGTGGGCTCTGGGTTGTTAACTGTAAAGCACTTTGGATGAAAACATCTGCTAAATAACCATATAGAATGGAGAGGAGTTTTTCCTTGTCAGGTCATGCAGTCAAGAAAAGGTCCAGGACCTAAGTATGTTTCCTTATCACTGATGTCTCATCTCTTATCCCCTCCAGGACCCCATCCCTGAGACAGTTTCCCCCCTGAAGGGCCCTGTGGCCGGGGGAACAATCATCACTATCTCTGGGAAACACCTGGATACGGCAAACAAGGATGATATCATTGTCACCGTGGGGGGAACACCCTGTGAAGTGTAAGGATGATCATACTTGAGTCTTCCAACCCCTGCAGGTTGCTGTCTGGACAGGTTGCCTGAGTCATGTCCTATTCACTTCTTATACAGTAAATTTGTTCCTTTGAGATTACCTTCTCTCCCCTCAACACTATGACCCCAGTTTGACCTTTCCCATGATGCTCTCTGTCCCCGTTTCTCCCTCAGGTTGTTGTTTGGCAGTGAGATCACCTGTGAGACAGGTGTATACAAGGGACAAAAGGTTCCATTGGAGTCCCTGAGAGTCTCGGTGAAGTATGGGAAGAGCACCACCAAGGACATCCCTGTCACTTCCAACTTCCAGTACTCTGAGAACCCCAAACTCACGGACTACAGCCCCAAGACCAGCTTCGTATGGTGAGTGGAGTCCACAGTGCCCCAGAGAGGGTGGAAGTCAAAGCGCCTCTTTAAGCCAAGCTTGAGTTGAATGCAAAACACTTTGAAGCGGATAATTAAATGGCCGTATCTTATTGGACACATTCAGGTCGTGTCTCCTCTTTCAAAACGTTTCAAGAGGTTTCTTCTGTGTTGTGCTTCCTAACATGACCCTGATATATGGTGTCGTCGTCTAGTGTTTCAGTGGAGGCAGGAGGATTACATGTTAGTCATTTAGCAGACGTTCTTATCCAGAGCCGCATAGTTAGTGCCGTCATCTTGAGATGGCTAGGTGGGACAACCACATGGGGTGGCAGGTAGCCTCGTGGTTAGAGTGTTGGACAGGTAACTGGGAGGTTGCAAGATTGAATCCGCGAGCTGACAAGGTAAAAATCTGTCGTTCTGCCCCTGAACAAGGCAGTTAACCCACTGTTCCTAGGCCGTCATTGAAAATGAGAATTTGTTCTTAACTGACTTGCCTAGTTAAATAAAAATAAATCAGTCATAGTACTGGAAGTACATGTTTCATCTGTCTATATCTTCAAAGTCCCAGCTAGTAAGAGAGAAAAGAGTCAAGTATGAGCGTTGGTTCACAAAAGATGTTTTCAGAAGACGGACAGGGACTCTGCTGTCCGAGCTTCAGGGGGAAGCTGGTTCCACCATTGGGGTGCCAGGACAGAGAAGAGGTTGGACTGGGCTGAGCTGGAGCTGCCCTCCCGTAGGGGTAGGAGAGCCAAGAGACCAGAGGTGGCTGAACAGAGTACTCTGGTTGGGATGTAGGGTTTGAACATAGCCTGAAGGTAGGGAGGGTCAGGTCCTCTTGCTGCTCCGTAGGTAAGTACCAGGGTCTTGTGGTGGATTCAGCTTTGACTGGAACCCAGTGCAGTGTGTGGAGGAGCGGACTGACATGGGAGAAGTTAGGAAGGTTGAACCTCAGGGGGCTGACATGGGAGAAGTTAGGAAGGTTGAACATCAGGGGGCTGACATGGGAGAAGTTAGGAAGGTTGAACCTCAGGGGGCTGACATGGGAGAAGTTAGGAAGGTTGAACATCAGGGGGCTGACATGGGAGAAGTTAGGAAGGTTGAACATCAGGGGGCTGACATGGGAGAAGTTAGGAAGGTTGAATCTCAGGGGGCTGACATGGGAGAAGTTAGGAAGGTTGAACCTCAGGGGGCTGACATGGGGGAAGTTAGGAAGGTTGAACCTCAGGGGGCTGCAGCGTTCTGCTGAGTTGCACAGGTTTGATGGCACAAGCAGGGAGCTCAGCCAACAGAGTTGCAGTAGGATTGTGTGTGTTGTATTGAGAGCTGACGTGTGTGTTGTCTGGTGTTTCAGTGGAGGCAGGAGGATCGTGTGTGTGGGCAGTGGTTAGGAAGGTTGACCTCATCAGAGAGCCATCATGAAGGTGCTGCCCTCTGCTGATGACTTCTCTCAGTCCCCTCCCGTTGAGGTCAGTACACACTACTCACTACTATTACAATACACCTAAAGTTATCATTCTAGAGTCCCCTCCTATTATACAATACACCTAAAGTTATCATTCTAGAGTCCCCTCCTATTATACAATACACCTAAAGTTTTCATTCTAGAGTCCCCTCCTATTATACAATACATTGCATGTTATCATTCTAGAGTCCCCTCCTATTATACAATACATTGCATGTTATCATTCTAGAGTCCCCTCCTATTAAACAATACATTGCATGTTATCATTCTAGAGTCCCCTCCTATTAAACAATACATTGCATTTTATCATTCTAGAGTCCCCTCCTATTATACAATACATTACATGTTATCCATTCTAGAGTCCACTCCTATTATACATTACATTACATCATTCTAGAGTCCACTCCTATTATACATTACATGTTATCCATTCTAGAGTCCCCTCCTATTATACAATATATTGCATGTTATCATTCTAGAGTCCCCTCCTATTAAACAATACATTGCATTTTATCATTCTTGAGTCCCCTCCTATTAAACAATACATTGCATGTTATCATTCTAGAGTCCCCTCTTATTAAACAATACATTGCATTTTATCATTCTTGAGTCCCCTCCTATTAAACAATACATTGCATGTTATCATTCTAGAGTCCCCTCCTATTAAACAATACATTGCATGTTATCATTCTAGAGTCCCCTCCTATTATACAATACATTACATGTTATCCATTCTAGAGTCCCCTCCTATTATACAATACATTACATGTTATCATTCTAGAGTCCACTCCTATTATACATTACATGTTATCCATTCTAGAGTCCCCTCCTATTATACAATATATTGCATGTTATCCATTCTAGAGTCCACTCCTATTATACATTACATTACATCATTCTAGAGTCCACTCCTATTATACATTACATGTTATCCATTCTAGAGTCCACTCCTATTATACAATACACCTAATGTTATCATTCTAGAGTCCACTCCTATTATACAATACACCTAATGTTATCATTCTAGAGTCCACTCCTATTATACAATACATTACATGTTATCCATTCTAGAGTCCACTCCTATTATACAATACATGTTATCCATTCTAGAGTCCACTCCTATTATACAATACATTACATGTTATCCATTCTAGAGTCCACTCCCATTGAGGTTAGTATACCATTCCACAAGTTCTCTGTTTCCTGCCAGTAGTGTATTCTAATCCCTCTAGTGTACAGTACAGCTGTGCTATTATCCATGGCAGGTAGCTAGCATGTCCTAGTCTACAGTACTCTAGCTGTGCTATTATCCATGGCAGGTAGCTAGCATGTCCTAGTGTACAGTACAGCTGTGCTATTATCCATGGCAGGTAGCTAGCATGTCCTAGTCTACAGTACTCTAGCTGTGCTATTATCCATGGCAGGTAGCTAGCATGTCCTAGTGTACAGTACTCCTAGCTGTGATATTATCCATGGCAGTAGCTAGCATGTCCTAGTCTACAGTACTCCTAGCTGTGGTATTATCCATGGCAGTAGCTAGCATGTCCTAGTGTACAGTACTCCTAGCTGTGGTATTATCCATGGCAGTAGCTAGCATGTCCTAGTGTACAGTACTCCTAGCTGTGGTATTATCCATGGCAGGTAGCTAGCATGTCCTAGTGTACAGTACTCCTAGCTGTGGTATTATCCATGGCAGTAGCTAGCATGTCCTAGTGTACAGTACTCCTAGCTGTGGTATTATCCATGGCAGTAGTTAGCATGTCCTAGTGTACAGTACTCCTAGCTGTGGTATTATCCATGGCAGTAGCTAGCATGTCCTAGTGTACAGTACTCCTAGCTGTGGTATTATCCATGGCAGTAGCTAGCATGTCCTAGTGTACAGTACTCCTAGCTGTGGTATTATCCATGGCAGGTAACTAGCATGTCCTAGTGTACAGTACTCCTAGCTGTGGTATTATCCATGGCAGTAGCTAGCATGTCCTAGTGTACAGTACTCGAGCTGTGATATTATCCATGGCAGTAGCTAGCATGTCCTAGTGTACAGTACTCGAGCTGTGATATTATCCATGGCAGTTAGCTAGCATGTCAACAGTGACTCAGTGAGTTGTAGGTTTTTGTCTGTGACTACAGACTTCTCTGTGAGACTAAACACAGCCAGTGTCCTGCCAGGAATGAAATATCTTTCTCTCTCTCTCTCTTCTCTCTCTCTCTGCCCTCCTCTCCAGTTCATCCAGCATGCCGTAGGTAAGAACGACACTGTGCTGTTGTTTGACAGTCCAGTGGTGAACAGGTCCTCTGAGACCCAGTCCTTTAGGGCCTTCCTCCAGCTAGACAACGTGATAGAGGAACTGAATTCCTTTGAGTACCACCCCGACCCATTCTTCAATGAACTGACCAAGAACATCATCACTGAAACCTCCATCATCATCGTTACGGTAAAGAACAGTAACACTACTCTTATGGGGTTGTGTTGTCATGGTTACTGTCTAGTAGTTTTTTGGGTTATTTCTAGTAATACTCGCTTATTGTTTTCTGTGGGCCATTGTGGCGTAAATGTTATTCTGCTTCAGCCTCCCGAGTGGCACAGTGGTCTTAGCTGTGCCACTAGAAATTCTGGGTTCGAGTCCAGGCTCTGTCGCAGCTGGCCGCGCCTGGGAGACCAATGGGACGGCGCACAATTGGCCCAGCGTCGTTCAGGTTAGGGGAGGGTTTGGGCCGGCAGGGATATCCTTGTCTCATTGCGCACTAGCGACCCCTGTGGCAGGTCGGGCACAGTGCACGCTGACACGGTCGCCAGGTGTACGGTGTTTCCTCCGACACATTGGTCCGGCTGGCTTCCAGGTTAAGTGGTCAAGAAGCAGTGCGGCTTGGTTGGGTTGTGTTTCGGAGGACACACAGCTCTCGACCTTCGCCTCTCCCGAGTCTGTATGGGATTTGCAGCGATGAAACAAGACTATAACTACCAATTGAATACCACGAAATTGGAGAGAAAAAGGACAAACAAACAAACAAATGTATTCTGCTTTGTGACTATGATGTCTCCTCAGAGAGAAAAGACAATTATAGTGCATTGATATTGATAGAATTAATATCAATATTGAGATAATCATATCTGCTTTTACAAATGATTGCATGTCCCTGTAGTCCAGAGGTTGACGACCAACCACCTCTTTCTCCCCAGGGTCGTGGTTTCAGCAAGGCCATGACAGCTGAAGAAGCCCAGGCGTTCGTGGGAGATGCGTCCTGTAAGGTGACCATCCTGCAGGATGACAAGCTGTTCCTGGAAGCTCCGTCCACCCAGCCCAGAGCCCGCTCCAAACGCCCGCGCAGAGACACCAGCTCCGACCATTTGGACCTAACGGTGACAACACTGGCCTTCTGTCTAAACCCAAGGCATAGAGAGAGGCTTCAGGCATTAGCACTGGACAAGCTGATATGTCTCTCTGGCTCTCAACATGTATTTCAGATAGGTGCTTGTGTTCCAGTACATTTCTATCTAAATCAGGGCTGTCCAAACTTAATCCAATGTCCTGTTGCAGGCATTCACTTCAGTCAAGGCAGTAACACACTGGATTCAACCATACAATAATCCTAGTCTTCTGACCGGGACCACTCAGTCCTGACAGAAAAATATCACTATCAACACCATGATGTATATCTGACTCTCCACAATTATACACGTCTTGTAGCGAATTAGCTTTCTTCTATTTGCCTTTAACTGACTTGAACTCTCTTTCTCTCTCTCTTTCTGTCCATCTCTCTCTCTGTCTCTCTCTTTCTGTCCATCTCTCTCTGTCTCTCTCTTTCTGTCCATCTCTCTGTCTCTCTCTTTCTGTTCATCTCTCTCTGTCTCTCTCTCTCTCTGTCCATCTCTCTCTCTGTCTCTCTCTTTCTGTCCATCTCTCTGTCTCTCTGTCTCTCTCTTTTTGTCTCTCTCTGTCCATCTCTCTCGCTCTCTCTTTCTGTCCATCTCTCTGTCTCTCTGTCTCTCTCTTTTTGTCTCTCTCTCTCTGTCCATCTCTCTCGCTCTCTCTTTCTGTCCATCTCTCTCCCACACTCCCCCCATCTCTCTCATTCCCTTGCTTTCTATATCTATCTTTCTTTCTTTATCTCCCTCCCTCCCTAACAGATCAAGTTTGGTAATGGTGAGTGGGTGGTGGGCTCAGTGAACTATGAGAGGAAGTACGAGGTTCCTTTGGCTATCATCATCCCAGCTGTCCTCGTCCCTATGCTACTGTTCATAGCTGTGTCCATCTACTGCTACAGGTACACACCTACACTTCCCATCAAGCACCACTCATGTAGTTCTGATAAATTAATTGTTTTTAGTTTACCCGGTGAAATGGGTGTCTGGAGTTTACACTCTAGGACCAATGAATTAATCTCAAATGTGCAAACTATAGATTCACATAGTGGAACAGTTCTGTACTCTAATGGACTGTTCCGATGTGTTAATGTCTGTAGTCTAATGGACTGTTCCTATGTGTTAGTAGTCTAATGGACTGTTCCTATGTGTTAGTAGTCTAATGGACTGTTCCTATGTGTTAGTAGTCTAATGGACTGTTCCTATGTGTTAATGTCTGTAGTCTAATGGACTGTTCCTGTGTGTTAGTAGTCTAATGGACTGTTCCTATGTGTTAGTAGTCTAATGGACTGTTCCTATGTGTTAGTAGTCTAATGGACTGTTCCTATGTGTTAATGTCTGATGGACTGTTCCTATGTGTTAGTAGTCTAATGGACTGTTCCTATGTGTCTGTAGTCTAATGGACTGTTCCTATGTGTTAGTAGTCTAATGGACTGTTCCTATGTGTTAATGTCTGATGGACTGTTCCTATGTGTTAGTAGTCTAATGGACTGTTCCTATGTGTTGGTAGTCTAATGGACTGTTCCTATGTGTTAGTAGTCTAATGGACTGTTCCTATGTGTTAATGTCTGTAGTCTAATGGACTGTTCCTATGTGTTAATGTATGTAGTCTAATGGACTGTTCCTATGTGTTAGTAGTCTAATGGACTGTTCCTATGTGTTAGTAGTCGAATGGACTGTTCCTATGTGTTAATGTCTGTAGTCTAATGGACTGTTCCTATGTGTTAATGTCTGTAGTCTAATGGACTGTTCCTATGTGTTAATGTCTGTAGTCTAATGGACTGTTCCTATGTGTTAAGTAGTCTAATGGACTGTTCCTATGTGTTAATGTCTGTAGTCTAATGGACTTCCTATCTAATGGACTGTTCCTGTGTGTTAATGTCTGTAGTCTAATGGACTGTTCCTATGTGTTAGTAGTCTAATGGACTGTTCCTATGTGTTAGTAGTCTAATGGACTGTTCCTATGTGTTAGTAGTAATGACTGTTCCTATGTGTTAATGTCTGTAGTCTAATGGACTGTTCCTATGTGTTAATGTCTGATGGACTGTTCCTATGTGTTAGTAGTCTAATGGACTGTTCCTATGTGTTAGTAGTCTAATGGACTGTTCCTATGTGTTAGTAGTCTAATGGACTGTTCCTATGTGTTAGTAGTCTAATGGACTGTTCCTATGTGTTAATGTCTGTAGTCTAATGGACTGTTCCTATGTGTTAATGTCTGTAGTCTAATGGACTGTTCCTATGTGTTAGTAGTCGAATGGACTGTTCCTATGTGTTAATGTCTGTAGTCTAATGGACTGTTCCTATGTGTTAATGTCTGTAGTCTAATGGACTGTTCCTATGTGTTAATGTCTGTAGTCTAATGGACTTCCTATGTGTTAGTAGTCTAATGGACTGTTCCTGTGTGTTAATGTCTGTAGTCTAATGGACTGTTCCTGTGTGTTAGTAGTCTAATGGACTGTTCCTATGTGTTAGTAGTCTAATGGACTGTTCCTATGTGTTAGTAGTCTAATGGACTGTTATGTGTTAATGTCTGTAGTCTAATGGACTGTTCCTATGTGTTAATGTATGTAGTCTAATGGACTGTTCCTATGTGTTAATGTGTTAATGGACTTCCTATGTGTTAGTAGTCTAATGGACTGTTCCTGTGTGTTAATGTCTGTAGTCTAATGGATGTGTGTTAGTAGTCTAATGGACTGTTCCTATGTGTTAGTAGTCTAATGGACTGTTCCTATGTGTTAGTAGTTCTAATGGACTGTTCCTATGTGTTAGTAGTCTAATGGACTGTTCCTATGTGTTGGTGTTAATGGACTGTTCTATGTGTTAGTAGTCTAATGGACTGTTCCTATGTGTTAATGTCTGTAGTCTAATGGACTGTTCCTATGTGTTAATGTATGTAGTCTAATGGACTGTTCCTATGTGTTAGTAGTCTAATGGACTGTTCCTATGTGTTAGTAGTCGAATGGACTGTTCCTATGTGTTAATGTCTGTAGTCTAATGGACTGTTCCTATGTGTTAATGTCTGTAGTCTAATGGACTGTTCCTATGTGTTAATGTCTGTAGTCTAATGGACTTCCTATCTGTTAGTAGTCTAATGGACTGTTCCTGTGTGTTAATGTCTGTAGTCTAATGGACTGTTCCTGTGTGTTAGTAGTCTAATGGACTGTTCCTATGTGTTAGTAGTCTAATGGACTGTTCCTATGTGTTAGTAGTCTAATGGACTGTTCCTATGTGTTAATGTCTGTAGTCTAATGGACTGTTCCTATGTGTTAATGTCTGATGGACTGTTCCTATGTGTTAGTAGTCTAATGGACTGTTCCTATGTGTTAGTAGTCTAATGGACTGTTCCTATGTGTTAGTAGTCTAATGGACTGTTCCTATGTGTTAGTAGTCTAATGGACTGTTCCTATGTGTTAATGTCTGTAGTCTAATGGACTGTTCCTATGTGTTAATGTCTGTAGTCTAATGGACTGTTCCTATGTGTTAGTAGTCGAATGGACTGTTCCTATGTGTTAATGTCTGTAGTCTAATGGACTGTTCCTATGTGTTAATGTCTGTAGTCTAATGGACTGTTCCTATGTGTTAATGTCTGTAGTCTAATGGACTTCCTATGGAGTCTAATGGACTGTTCCTGTGTGTTAATGTCTGTAGTCTAATGGACTGTTCCTGTGTGTTAGTAGTCTAATGGACTGTTCCTATGTGTTAGTAGTCTAATGGACTGTTCCTATGTGTTAGTAGTCTAATGGACTGTTCCTATGTGTTAATGTCTGTAGTCTAATGGACTGTTCCTATGTGTTAATGTCTGATGGACTGTTCCTATGTGTTAGTAGTCTAATGGACTGTTCCTATGTGTTAGTAGTGGACTGTTCCTATGTGTTAGTAGTGTAATGGACTGTTCCTATGTGTTAGTAGTCTAATGGACTGTTCCTATGTGTTAATGTCTGTAGTCTAATGGACTGTTCCTATGTGTTAATGTCTGTAGTCTAATGGACTGTTCCTATGTGTTAGTAGTCTAATGGACTGTTCCTATGTGTTAATGTCTGTAGTCTAATGGACTGTTCCTATGTGTTAATGTCTGTAGTCTAATGGACTGTTCCTATGTGTTAATGTCTGATGGACTGTTCCTATGTGTTAGTAGTCTAATGGACTGTTCCTATGTGTTAGTAGTCTAATGGACTGTTCCTATGTGTTAGTAGTCTAATGGACTGTTCCTATGTGTTAGTAGTCTAATGGACTGTTCCTATGTGTTAATGTCTGTAGTCTAATGGACTGTTCCTATGTGTTAATGTCTGTAGTCTAATGGACTGTTCCTATGTGTTAATGTCTGTAGTCTAATGGACTGTTCCTGTTATTTGTATAATGGACTGTTCCTGTGTTAGTAGTCTAATGGACTGTTCCTATGTGTTAGTAGTCTAATGGACTGTTCCTATGTGTTAGTAGTCTAATGGACTGTTCCTATGTGTTAATGTCTGTAGTCTAATGGACTGTTCCTATGTGTTAATGTCTGATGGACTGTTCCTATGTGTTAGTAGTCTAATGGACTGTTCCTGTGTGTTAGTAGTCTAATGGACTGTTCCTATGTGTTAGTAGTCTAATGGACTGTTCCTATGTGTTAGTAGTCTAATGGACTGTTCCTATGTGTTAATGTCTGTAGTCTAATGGACTGTTCCTATGTGTTAGTAGTCTAATGGACTGTTCCTGTGTGTTAATGTCTGTAGTCTAATGGACTGTTCCTGTGTGTTAGTAGTCTAATGGACTGTTCCTATGTGTTAGTAGTCTAATGGACTGTTCCTATGTGTTAGTAGTCTAATGGACTGTTCCTATGTGTTAATGTCTGTGTCTAATGGACTGTTCTATGTGTTAATGTCTGATGGACTGTTCCTATGTGTTAGTAGTCTAATGGACTGTTCCTATGTGTTAGTAGTCTAATGGACTGTTCCTATGTGTTAGTAGTCTAATGGACTGTTCCTATGTGTTAATGTCTGTAGTCTAATGGACTGTTCCTATGTGTTAATGTCTGTAGTCTAATGGACTGTTCCTATGTGTTAATGTATGTAGTCTAATGGACTGTTCCTATGTGTTAGTAGTCTAATGGACTGTTCCTGTGTGCTAGTAGTCTAATGGACTGTTCCTATGTGTTAGTAGTCTAATGGACTGTTCCTATGTGTTAATGTCTGTAGTCGAATGGACTGTTCCTATGTGTTAATGTCTGTAGTCTAATGGACTGTTCCTATGTGTTAGTAGTCTAATGGACTGTTCCTGTGTGTTAATGTCTGTAGTCTAATGGACTGTTCCTGTGTGTTAGTAGTCTAATGGACTGTTCCTATGTGTTAGTAGTCTAATGGACTGTTCCTATGTGTTAGTAGTCTAATGGACTGTTCCTATGTGTTAGTAGTCTAATGGACTGTTCCTATGTGTTAATGTCTGTAGTCTAATGGACTGTTCCTATGTGTTAATGTCTGATGGACTGTTCCTATGTGTTAGTAGTCTAATGGACTGTTCCTATGTGTTAGTAGTCTAATGGACTGTTCCTATGTGTTAGTAGTCTAATGGACTGTTCCTATGTGTTAGTAGTCTAATGGACTGTTCCTATGTGTTAATGTCTGTAGTCTAATGGACTTCCTATCTGTTAGTAGTCTAATGGACTGTTCCTATGTGTTAATGTATGTAGTCTAATGGACTGTTCCTATGTGTTAGTAGTCTAATGGACTGTTCCTATGTGTTAGTAGTCTAATGGACTGTTCCTATGTGTTAGTAGTCTAATGGACTGTTCCTATGTGTTAATGTCTGTAGTCGAATGGACTGTTCCTATGTGTTAATGTCTGTAGTCTAATGGACTGTTCCTATGTGTTAGTAGTCTAATGGACTGTTCCTATGTGTTAGTAGTCTAATGGACTGTTCCTGTGTGTTAATGCCTGTAGTCTAATGGACTGTTCCTATGTGTTAATGTCTAATGGACTGTTCCTATGTGTTAGTAGTCTGATGGACTGTTCCTATGTGTTAGTAGTCTAATGGACTGTTCCTATGTGTTAGTAGTCTAATGGACTGTTCCTATGTGTTAGTAGTCTAATGGACTGTTCCTATGTGTTAGTAGTCTAATGGACTGTTCCTATGTGTTAATGTCTGTAGTCAAATGGACTGTTCCTATGTGTTAATGTCTGTAGTCTAATGGACTGTTCCTATGTGTTAATGTCTGTAGTCTAATGGACTTCCTATGTGTTAGTAGTCTAATGGACTGTTCCTGTGTGTTAATGCCTGTAGTCGAATGGACTGTTCCTATGTGTTAATGTCTGTAGTCTAATGGACTGTTCCTATGTGTTAATGTCTGTAGTCTAATGGACTATGTGTTAGTAGTCTAATGGACTGTGTGTTAATGTCTGTAGTCTAATGGACTGTTCCTGTGTGTTAGTAGTCTAATGGACTGTTCCTATGTGTTAGTAGTCTAATGGACTGTTCCTATGTGTTAGTAGTCTAATGGACTGTTCCTATGTGTTAGTAGTCTAATGGACTGTTCCTATGTGTTAGTAGTCTAATGGACTGTTCCTATGTGTTAATGTCTGATGGACTGTTCCTATGTGTTAATGTTTGTAGTCTAATGGACTGTTCCTATGTGTTAATGTCTGTAGTCTAATGGACTGTTCCTATGTGTTAGTAGTCTAATGGACTGTTCCTATGTGTTAGTAGTCTAATGGACTGTTCCTATGTGTTGGTAGTCTAATGGACTGTTCCTATGTGTTAATGTCTGTAGTCTAATGGACTGTTCCTGTGTGTTAGTAGTCTAATGGACTGTTCCTATGTGTTAGTAGTCTAATGGACTGTTCCTATGTGTTAGTAGTCTAATGGACTGTTCCTATGTGTTAGTAGTCTAATGGACTGTTCCTATGTGTTAATGTCTGTAGTCTAATGGACTGTTCCTATGTGTTAATGTCTGTAGTCTAATGGACTGTTCCTATGTGTTAGTAGTCTAATGGACTGTTCCTATGTGACAGGAGGAAGAGCCAGCAGGCAGAGAGAGAGTATGAGAAAGTGAAACATCAGTTGGATCATCTGGAGGAGAGCGTGAGAGACCGCTGCAAGAAGGAATTCACAGGTATGTTCACACTATCACACACCATACACACTGCTATAACATTACACACACAATATCAAACACTATCAAACACCACACACACCACACACACTGCTATAACATTACACACACACTATCACACACTATCAAACACCACACACACCACACACACTGCTATAACATTACACACCATACACACTGCTATAACAGTACACACACACTGATATACCATTACACACACACTATCACACACCACACACACTGCTATAACATTACACACACAATATCACACACCACACACACTGCTATAACATTACACACACAATATCACACACCACACACACGGCTTTAACATTACACACACACTATCAAACACCACACACACCACACACACTGCTATAACAGTACACACACACTGCTATACCATTACACACACACTATCACACCACACACACTGCTATAACATTACACACACACTATCACACACCACACACACGGCTTTAACATTACACACTGCTATGACATTACACACACACACTATCACACACCACACACACTGCTATAACATTACACACCATACACACTGCTATGACATTACACACACACTTTCACACACCACACACACTGCTATAACATTACACACACACTATCAAATCAAATGTTATTAGTCACATGCGCCGAATACAACAGGTGTAAATCTTACAGTGAAATGATTACTTACAAGCCCCTAACCAACAATTCAGTTTAAAAATAAGAATAAGAAATAAAAGTACCAAATAGTTAAAGAGCAGCTGTAAAATAACAATAGCGAGACTGTATACAGGGGGTACCGGTACAGAGTCAATGTGGAGACTGTATACAGGGGGTACAGAGTCAATGTGGAGACTGTATACAACGGTACAGAGTCAATGTAGAGACTGTATACAGGGGTACCAGTACAGAGTCAATGTAGAGACTGTATACAGGGGTACCGGTACAGAGTCAATGGAGGGGACTACAGAGTCAATGTAGAGACTGTATACAGGGGTACCGGTACAGAGTCAATGTGGAGACTGTATACAGGGGTACCGGTACAGAGTCAATGTAGAGACTGTATACAGGGGTACCGGTACAGAGTCAATGTGGAGACTGTATACAGGGGGTACCGGTACAGAGTCAATGTGGAGACTGTATACAGGGGGTACCGGTACAGAGTCAATGTGGAGACTGTATACAGGGGTACCGGTACAGAGTCAATGTAGAGACTGTATACAGGGGTACCGGTACAGAGTCAATGTGGAGACTGTATATAGGGGTACCGGTACAGAGTCAATGTAGAGACTGTATACAGGGGTACCGGTACAGAGTCGATGTGGAGACTGTATATAGGGGTACCGGTACAGAGTCAATGTGGAGACTGTATACAGGGGTACCGGTACAGAGTCAATGTGGAGACTGTATACAGGGTACCGGTACAGAGTCAATGTGGAGACTGTATACAGGGGTACCGGTACAGAGTCAATGTAGAGACTGTATACAGGGGTACCGGTACAGAGTCGATGTGGAGACTGTATACAGGGGTACCGGTACAGAGTCAATGTGGAGACTGTATACAGGGGTACCGGTACAGAGTCAATGTGGAGACTGTATACAGGGGTACCGGTACAGAGTCAATGTGGAGACTGTATACAGGGGGTACCAGTACAGAGTCAATGTGCTGGACCACCGGTTATTCGAGGTCATATGTACAGTTGAAGTTGGAAGTTTACATACACCTCAGCAAAATACATTTAAACTCAGTTTTTCACAATTCCTTGACATTGAATCCTAGTAAAAATTCTATGTCTTAGGTCAGTTAGAGTTCGGTTTCTCCTAGGAGCTAGTCTTGTTGTTGCGTTCGGGTTCTCCTAGGAGCTAGTCTTGTTGTTGCGTTCGGGTTCTACGAGGAGCTAGTCTTGATGTTGCGTTCGGGTTCTCCTAGGAGCTAGTCTTGTTTTTGCATTTGGGTTCTCCTAGGAGCTCGTCTTGTTGCGTTCGGGTTCTCTTAGGAGCTAGTCGTGTTGTTGCGTTCGGGTTCTACTAGGAGCTAGTCTTGTTGCGTTCGGGTTCTACTAGGAGCTAGTTTTGTTGTTGCGTTCGGGTTCTCCTAGGAGCTAGTCTTGTGGCGTTCAGGTTCTCCTAGGAGCTAGTCTTGTTGCGTTTAGGTTCTACTTGGAGCTAGTCTTGTCGTTGTGCTCGGGTTGTCTTAGGAGCTAGTCTTGTTGCGTTTGGGTTCTACTAGGTGCTAGTCTTGTTGTGTTTGGGTTCTACTAGGAGCTAGTCTTGTTGTGTTTGGGTTCTACTAGGAGCTAGTCTTGTTGCATTTGGGTTCTACTAGGAGTTAGTCTTGTTGTTGCGTTTGGGTTCTACTAGGAGCTAGTCTTGTTGTTGCGTTTGGGTTCTACTAGGAGCTAGTCTTGTTGTTGTGTTTGGGTTCTACTAGGAGCTAGTCTTGTTGTTGCGTTTGGGTTCTACTAGGAGCTAGTCTTGTTGCATTTGGGTTCTACTAGGAGTTAGTCTTGTTGTTGCGTTTGGGTTCTACTAGGAGCTAGTCTTGTTGTTGCGTTTGGGTTCTACTAGGAGCTAGTCTTGTTGTTGCGTTTGGGTTCTACTAGGAGCTAGTCTTGTTGTGTTCTGTATCTTCCTCCAGACCTGATGATTGAGATGGAGGACCAGACCAATGACCTGAGTGAGGCCAGGATCCCCTTCCTGGACTATAAGACCTACACAGACCGGGTCTTCTTCCTGCCCTCTAAAGACGGGGACAACGACGTCATGATCACTGGCAAGCTGGACATCCCGAGGGACGGAAGGTCATCGTAGCTCAGGCCCTCAACCAGTTCTCTAACCTGCTCAACTCCAAGACCTTCCTCATCAATGTAGGTTTACTCAGCTAGCTGAGATGACTGACTGTTTCTCTCCTGTCTGTCTGGCTCTGTCTGCCTGTCTGTTAGTCTGTCTGCCTGTCTAAAGTACCTGTGCCAAGATACAGTTTGAGTATTGCCGTCGTTCTATACCTACAGATGTTCTATAGCGTTATACTGAGTTGCTAACCCCATCTCTCTGTTGCGTTCTCTGTGTGTTCTCAGTTCATCAAGACCTTGGAGGGCCGTCCAGACTTTAATGCCAGGTCCAGGGTCTACTTTGCCTCGTTACTGACCGTGGCTCTGCATGGTAAACTAGAGTACTACACAGACATCATGAGAAGCCTGCTGCTGGAGCTGATGGAGGAATACGTGCACAGCAAGAACCCCAAACTCATGCTGCGCAGGTGAGACACACCCTGCCTTCCAATCAGGCTTGTCTTCATGAAAACAGGCATTTGTTATTGGACAAGGTTCGATAGTATCTCTCTGTTGAGCAGTGTTTTGGTATGGTGCCTAGTACACCCAGGTGGTGACAGTAGTTAACATGCTGACTGTTGTGTACAGGTCAGACAGTAGTTAACATGTTGACTGTGTGTGTATAGGTCAGAGACAGTAGTTAACATGTTGACTGTGTGTGTACAGGTCAGAGACAGTAGTTAACATGTTGACTGTGTGTGTACAGGTCAGAGACAGTAGTTAACATGTTGACTGTGTGTGTACAGGTCAGACAGTAGTTAACATGTTGACTGTGTGTGTACAGGTCAGACAGTAGTGAACATGTTGACTGTGTGTGTACAGGTCAGAGACAGTAGTTAACATGTTGACTGTGTGTACAGGTCAGAGACAGTAGTTAACATGTTGACTGTGAGTGTACAGGTCAGAGACAGTAGTTAAAATGTTGACTGTGTGTGCAGGTCAGACAGTAGTTAACATGTTGACTGTGTGTGTACAGGTCAGACAGTAGTTAACATGTTGACTGTGTGTGTACAGGTCAGGCAGTAGTTAACATGTTGACTGTGTGTGTACAGGTCAGACAGTAGTTAACATGTTGACTGTGTGTACAGGTCAGAGACAGTAGTTAACATGTTGACTGTGTGTGTACAGGTCAGAGACAGTAGTTAACATGTTGACTGTGAGTGTACAGGTCAGAGACAGTAGTTAAAATGTTGACTGTGTGTGCAGGTCAGACAGTAGTTAACATGTTGACTGTGTGTGTACAGGTCAGACAGTAGTTAACATGTTGACTGTGTGTGTACAGGTCAGGCAGTAGTTAACATGTTGACTGTGTGTGTACAGGTCAGACAGTAGTTAACATGTTGACTGTGTGTACAGGTCAGAGACAGTAGTTAACATGTTGACTGTGTGTACAGGTCAGAGACAGTAGTTAACATGTTGACTGTGTGTGCAGGTCAGAGACAGTAGTTAACATGTTGACTGTGTGTGCAGGTCAGAGACAGTAGTTAACATGTTGACTGTGTGTACAGGTCAGACAGTAGTTAACATGTTGACTGTGTGTGCAGGTCAGACAGTAGTTAACATGTTGACTGTGTGTGTGCAGGTCAGAGACGGTGGTGGAGAGGATGCTGTGTGTACAGGTCAGACAGTAGTTGACATGTTGACTGTGTGTACAGGTCAGAGACGGTGGTGGAGAGGATGCTGTGTAACTGGATGTCCATCTGTCTGTATCAGTTCCTCAGGGTGAGACTCACCTTGTTCATTCAAACCTGCTCTTTTAAACCCTCGCTCTCTCGCTCTCTCTCTCGCTCTCTCTCTCTCTCTCTCGCTCTCTCTCTCTCTCTCTCGCCCTCTCTCTCGCTCGCTCTCTCTCTCGCTCTCTCTCTCGCTCGCTCTCTCCTCGCTCGCTCTCTCTCTCGCCTCTCTTCGCTCTCTCTCGCTCTCTCTCTCGCTCTCTCTTCGCCTCTCTCTCGCTCTCTCTCTCGCTCTCTCTTCGCTCTCTCTCTTCTCTTGCTCTCTCGCTCTCTCTCGCTCTCTCTCGCTCTCTCTCGCTCTCTCTCGCTCTCTCTCGCTCTCTCTCGCTCTCTCTCTCTCTCGCTCTCTCGCTCTCTCTCGCTCTCTCTCGCTCTCTAGCGCTCTCTCGCTCCGCTCTCTCTCGCTTCGCTCTCTCGCTCCGCTCTCTCTCGCTTTGCTCTCTCGCTCCGCTCTCTCTCGCTTCGCTCCTCTACATTTCTTCTAATGTTTTAGATGAAATGTTCCAATTTATTTGGTCTTATTGATTTTTTGGATTAAAGCGCTCTTTAAACAATCAGTCATGTGTGACAGTGAACATGGAGCCGTATCTTCAGTAATCACACTGAGAGAATGGTTTCATTAGAACTGATGAGCTCACTCCCCTCTCGCTGTGTGTGTGTGCACCTTCACTTTGTGTTTGTAGGACTCTGCGGGTGAACCCCTATACAAGTTGTTCAAGGCCATCAAGCACCAGGTAGAGAAGGGCCCAGTGGACGCTAAGATGAAGAAGGCCAAGTACACTCTGAACGACACGGGGCTCCTAGGGGACGACGTGGAGTACTGCGTCCTGGTGAGTACACTCTGAATGACACGGGGCTCCTTGGGGACGACGTGGAGTACTGCGTCCTGGTGAGTACACTCTGAATGACACGGGGCTCCTAGGGGACGACGTGGAGTACTGCCTCCTGGTAGGTACACTCTGAACGACACGGGGCTCCTAGGGGACGACGTGGAGTACTGCGTCCTGGTAGGTACACTCTGAAAGACACGGGGCTCCTAGGGGACGACGTGGAGTACTGCGTCCTGGTAGGTACACTCTGAACAACACGGGGCTCCTAGGGGACGACGTGGAGTACTGCCTCCTGGTAGGTACACTCTGAACAACACGGGGCTCCTAGGGGACGACGTGGAGTACTGCGTCCTGGTGAGTACACTCTGAATGACCCGGGGCTCCTAGGGGACGACGTGGAGTACTGCGTACTGGTGAGTACACTCTGAACGACACGGGGCTCCTAGGGGACGACGTGGAGTACTGCGTCCTGGTGAGTACACTCTGAATGACACGGGGCTCCTAGGGGACGACGTGGAGTACTGCGTCCTGGTGAGTACACTCTGAATGACCCGGGGCTCCTAGGGGACGACGTGGAGTACTGTGTACTGGTGAGTACACTCTGAACGACACGAGGCTCCTAGGGGACGACGTGGAGTACTGCGTCCTGGTGAGTACACTCTGAATGACACGGGGCTCCTAGGGGACGACGTGGAGTACTGCGTACTGGTGAGTACACTCTGAACGACACGGGGCTCCTAGGGGACGACGTGGAGTACTGCGTCCTGGTGAGTACACTCTGAATGACACGGGGATCCATGCTGGGTTCTCCAGCTATAACCACTCTACGACACAAGCCCTCAATACAAGAACACTGGCTGTCTTATCACGTCTAACCATCTCCTCTGCCTCCTGTGATCTAGTCCTAATGCCCTCTACTCACACTGGTACCTGCTCCTCTATGGATAATCTCACTCTGTCTATTATTGTGATGCGTACTTGACCCAGAGAGAGAGAGACCGAGAGCGTTGAGAGACCGAGAGCGTTGAGAGACCGAGAGCGTTGAGAGACCGAGAGCGTTGAGAGACCGAGAGCGTTGAGAGACCGAGAGCGTTGAGAGACCGAGAGCGTTGAGAGACCGAGAGCGTTGAGAGACCGAGAGCGTTGAGAGACCGAGAGCGTTGAGAGACCGAGAGCGTTGAGAGACCGAGAGCGTTGAGAGCGCGAGAGCGTTGAGAGAGCGTTGAGAGAGCGTTGAGAGAGCGTTGAGAGAGCGTGAGAGACCGAGAGCGTTGAGAGCGTTGAGAGACCGAGACGTTGAGAGCGTTGAGAGACCGAGAGCGTTGAGAGACCGTTGAGAGACCGAGAGCGTTGAGAGACCGTTGAGAGACCGAGAGCGTTGAGAGACCGTTGAGAGACCGAGAGCGTTGAGAGACCGTTGAGAGACCGAGAGCGTTGAGAGACCGTTGAGAGACCGAGAGCGTTGAGAGACCGAGAGCGTTGAGAGACCGAGAGCGTTGAGAGACCGAGAGCGTTGAGGGAGAGAGTGAGAGGGCGGGCGTCGAGAGTGAGAGAGCGAGGAGAGCTCAATAAGGAGCAGAGATGGGCTCGAGGTAAATGTTTCCATCAGACTCCACTGATAAGGTTGGTTTAACGGACCCTGTAATATGATTGGCTCTCATAATGGACCCTCTAATATGATTGGGTTTCGTAATTGACTTCTGTGAAAACAGCGTGTCATCATCTGGATGAGAAATCAACTCAGTGATTTATGGGAAAACTTATAGAGAGACATCATGTTTCATGTCTTCTCCCCATGCTGTTTTTCATTCACTTAGGCAATAAACCTTATTTTAGTCCGATAATCAATACACACAAGGCAAATGAATCTACAGAATGTTGTTTAAGACAGCTGTACCCAACATGTTGCTAGCATGTACCAAAACAAATGGGTTGACCTAATCATGAGGTCAGTGTGATTCTGGATGATAGATGATTGACAGCTGTGTGTGTCCAACCAGACTCTGCAGGTGCTGGTGCACGGCGAGGACCAGACGTGACGCGGTGAAGGTGCTAAACTGTGACACCATCTCTCAGGTGAAGGAGAAGATCATTGAACAGGTGTACCGCAACCTGCCCTACTCACAGAGACCCAAGGTGGACAGTGTTGCTCTTGGTGAGAACACACACGGTTCTACCACTGTTATCCTGTGCTAAGAGTTGGGGGGAACAACAATGAGTTTCATATTTTTGCACGTACGTTAATCTAGTCTGTATATACAGTTGAAGTCAGAAGTTTACATCCACTTAGGTTGGAGTCATTAAAACTCGTTTTTTCAACCACTCCACAAAATTCTTGTTAGCAAACTATAGTTTTGGCAAGCCGGTTAGGACATCTACTTTGTGCATGACACAAATAATTTTTCCAACAATTGTTTACAGGCAGATTATTTCACTTATAATTCACTGTATCACAATTCCAGTGGGTCAGAAGTTTACATACACTAAATTGACTGTGCCTTTAAACAGCTTGAAAAATTCCAGAAACTTATGTCATGGCGTTAGAAGCTTCTGATAGGCTAATTGACATCATTTGAGTCAGTTGGAGGTGCACCTGTGGATGTATTTCAAGGCCTACCTTCAAACTCCATGCCTCTTTGCTTGACATCATGGGAAAATCAAAATAATCAACACCTCAGAAAAAAATTGTAGACCTCCACAAGTCTGGTTCATCCTTGGCCGCATTTTCCAAACGCCTGAAGGTACCACGTTCATCTGTACAAACAATAGTACACAAGTATAAACACCATGGGACCACGCAGCCATCATACCGCTCAGGAAGGACATGCGTTCTGTCTCCCTAGAGATGAACGCACTTTGATGCGAAAAGTGCAAATCAATCCCAGAACAACAGCAAAGGACCTTGTGAAGATGCTGGAGGAAACAGGTACAAAAGTATCTGTATCCACAGTAAAACGAGTCCTATATCGACATAACCTGGAAGGCCACTCAGCAAGGAAGGAGCCACTTCTCCAAAACCACAATAAAAAAGCCAGACTACGGTTTGCAACTGCACATGGGGACAAAGATCGTACTTTTGGAGAAAGGTCCTCTGGTCTGATGAAAGGAAATTAGAACTGTTTGTCCGTAATGCTCATCGTTATGTTTGGAGGAGAAAGGGGGAGGCTTGCAAACCAAAGAACACCATCCCAACCGTGAAGCACATGGGTGGCAGCAGCATGTTGTGGGGGTGCTTTGCTGCAGGAGGGACTGGTGCACTTCACAAAATAGATGGCTTCATGAGGAAAGAAAATTATGTGGATATTTTGAAGCAACATCTCAAGACATCAGTCAGGAAGTTAAAGCTTGGTCGCAAATGGGTCTTCCAAACGGACAATGACTACCTAGCTTGTGGAAGGCTACCCAAAATGTTTGACCCAAGTTAAACAATTTAAAGGCAATGCTACCAAATACTGATTGAGTGTATGTCAACTTCTGACCCACTGGGAATGTGATGAAAGAAATTAAAACTGAAATAAATCATTCTCTCTACTATTATTCTGACATTTCACATTCTTAAATGAAGTGGTGATCCTAACTGACCTAAGACAAGGAATTTTTACTCAGATTAAATGTCAGGAATTGTAGAAAAACTGAGTTTAAATGTATTTGGCTAAGGTGTATGTAAACTTTTGACTTCAACTGTACCTTTCAGTAATATTGTAATGTATAAGGTGCACTTCCCACCCCGTCCACAGAGTGGCGGCCTGGCTCTACAGGGCAGATCCTGTCTGACATGGACCTGACATCACAGAAGGAGGGCAGGTGGAAGAGACTCAACACCCTGGCACATTACAACGTGAGTGGCTGTATTCGTGTTCTCTCTGAATATCTTCTCAGCTTACTGTATAGTTCATGTGAATATCTATCAGGGCTGGCTGGCTTTATTAACCTTGAATTGTTCCTGGGCTTCAGATTTTCAGAGTTGAGCATGCCAGATATTCAGTTGAAATTTTGGGTTTTGCTATTTCACAGTTTTAATGAAACTATGTGAAACTCAAACTATATGTTTCTGTACTGTTAACTATACAGAAAGTATTCAGAACCCTTGACTTATTCTAAAATAGTTTAAATAATAAATAAAATTTAAAAAAATCCCCCAGGCAATCTACACACACTGCCCCGTAATCACAAAGCGTAACATTTGTGTATATATATATTTTTAATACCTTATTTACATAAGTATTCAGACCCTTTGCTATGAGTCTCGAAATTGAGCTCTGATGCATCATGTTTCCATTGATCATCCTTTAGATGTTTCTACAACTTGATTGGAGTCCACCTGTAGTAAATTCAATTCATTAGACACGATTTGGAAAGGCACACTCCTTTTTATATAAGGTCCCACTGTTGACAGTGCATGTCAGAGCAATAACTAAGCCATTGAGGTCTAAGAAATTGTCTATAGTGCTCCGAGACAGGATTGTGTCGGCACAGATCTGAGGAAGGTTACCAGGGGGAAAAATGATGCAGCATTGAAGGTCCCCAAGAACACAGTGGTCAAACTGAGCGATCGGGGGACAAGGGCCTAAACAGTGTTTAAACCCTTTACAATGAAGATCTGTGAAGTTACTTGGATTTTTACGAGTTATCTTTGAAAGACAGAGTCGTGAAATGGGACGTTTATTTATTTTTTTGCTGAGTTTATATGTGGTACGGTACTGTGTTAACTATATGTGGTACTGTGTGTTTCAGGTGAGAGACAATGCTACGCTGGTGCTGTCCAGAGTGCTTCACACCCATCGCCAGTTCCACCAGAACCAGGATAGCCATGAAGAAAGTGAGTCCGATTTCATTATATCCTCAGTATGTTATCCCTAGGCACAGATCTAGGCTCAGCCTACGTGTCCTCCAATCCTAACCTTAACTATCAGGGTGGGTAATGCGCTACTGACCTGAGATCAGCATCTTGGAAAAACATCTCAACTTTGCGTCTTGTTCATTATGGCCAACCATTTTGCATGAGGAAACAAAAAAGAGTTGAGGTTGTCCAACCTTGTTTGAGTCTGTTGTCTTCCGTTTGATGCCCACTGAACATGTCCCTGGTGTCCCTGTAGAAAACGCCCTGTTGGAAGATGACAAGGTGTTCCACCTGGTGCGGCCAGCAGACGAGCTGGATGAGGTCAAATCGAAGAGAGGAAGTTTGAAGGCCAAGGCCACGACTAAAGCCATCGCTGAGATCTACCTGACACGACTGCTCTCTGTCAAGGTTAGTCAGTCTGATAACTACACTACCTACAGCAGTTATAGCACTACCTACAGCAGTTATAGCACTACCTACAGCAGTTATAGCACTACCTACAGCAGTTATAGCACTACCTACAGCAGTTATAGCACTACCTACAGCAGTTATAGCACTACCTACAGCAGTTATAGCACTACCTACAGCAGTTATAGCACTACCTACAGCAGTTATAGCACTACCTACAGCAGTTATAGCACTACCTACAGCAGTTATAGCACTACCTACAGCAGTTATAGCACTACCTACAGCAGTTATAGCACTACCTACAGCAGTTATAGCACTACCTACAGCAGTTATAGCACTACCTACAGCAGTTATAGCACTACCTACAGCAGTTATAGCACTACCTACAGCAGTTATAGCACTACCTACAGCAGTTATAGCACTACCTACAGCAGTTATAGCACTACCTACAGCAGTTATAGCACTACTTACAGCAGTTATAGCACTACCTACAGCAGTTATAGCACTACCTACAGCAGTTATAGCACTACCTACAGCAGTTATAGTACTACCTACAGCACTTATAGCACGACCTACAGCAGTTATAGCACGACCTACAGCAGTTATAGCACGACCTACAGCAGTTATAGCACTACCTACAGCAGTTATAGCACTACTAACAGTTATAGTACTACCTACAGCAGTTATAGCACTACCTACAGCAGTTATAGCACTACCTACAGCAGTTATAGCACTACCTACAGCAGTTATAGCACTACCTACAGCAGTTATAGCACTACCTACAGCAGTTATAGCACTACTAACAGTTATAGTACTACCTACAGCAGTTATAGTACTACCTACAGCAGTTATAGCACTACCTACAGCAGTTATAGCACTACCTACAGCAGTTATAGCACTACCTACAGCAGTTATAGCACTATCTACAGCAGTTATAGCACTACCTACAGCAGTTATAGCACTACCTACAGCAGTTATAGCACTACGTAGAGCAGTTATAGCACTACGTAGAGCAGTTATAGCACGACCTACAGCAGTTATAGCACTACGTAGAGCAGTTATAGCACTACCTACAGCAGTTATAGCACTACCTACAGCAGTTATAGCACTACCTACAGCAGTTATAGCACTACCTACAGCAGTTATAGCACTACCTACAGCAGTTATAGCACTACCTACAGCAGTTATAGCACTACGTAGAGCAGTTATAGCACTACGTAGAGCAGTTATAGCACTACGTAGAGCAGTTATAGCACTACGTAGAGCAGTTATAGCACTACGTAGAGCAGTTATAATATAGTTATAACACCTTTAGCACAGTGCAGAATTACTCCTACATTACTGATTTGACCCGGAACATGTAGAAGATGCAGCACTGATTGGGTGGGTGGACAGGAGACACACTGATTGGGTGGGTGGACAGGAGACACACTGATTGGGTGGGTGTAAGTGTATGTTGGTGTACATAATGTGAGCTGATTTTGTATCCGTCAGATACTGTCTACTGACGACTAATATGATATATGGTTGTCCCACCTAGCTATCTTAAGATGAAGGCGCTCTGGATATGTCCTACTTTGTGTGTCCTACTGTGTGTGTGTCCTCTGTGTGTTGCAGGGTACTCTGCAGCAGTTTGTGGATGATTTCTTCCGCAGTGTGTTGTGTTCTGGAGCGGTGGTTCCTCCTGCGGTTAAATACTTCTTTGACTTCCTGGATGAGCAGGCTCTGAAACACGACAACGTAGAGGAGGAGACCGTCCATATCTGGAAGACCAACAGGTACACACACACACTGACACAAAAACTCACACGCATATGAACACTGTACACACGCGCACACACACATGCATGCACGTAACCACACCCACAGATATGCACACTGAATACACACAATAGTTCAGTACCTCCAACCTTCTTCTACACTTGACTGCTTCTCACCGTGTTGTAGGCCTAGGGTCTGACTCCTCCTCACCGTGTTGTAGTACTAGGGTCTGACTCCTCCTCACCGTGTTGTAGTACTAGGGTCTGACTCCTCCTCAACGTGTTGTAGTACTAGGGTCTGACTCCTCCTCACCGTGTTGTAGTACTAGGGTCTGACTCCTCCTCAACGTGTTGTAGTACTAGGGTCTGACTCCTCCTCACCGTGTTGTAGTACTAGGGTCTGACTCCTCATTGTGTTGTAGTCCTAGGGTCTGACTCCTCCTCAACGTGTTGTAGTACTAGGGTCTGACTCCTCCTCAACGTGTTGTAGTACTAGGGTCTGACTCCTCCTCACCGTGTTGTAGTCCTAGGGTCTGACTCCTCCTTACCGTGTTGTAGTCCTAGGGTCTGACTCCTCATTGTGTTGTAGTCCTAGGGTCTGACTCCTCATTGTGTTGTAGTCCTAGGGTCTGACTCCTCATTGTGTTGTAGTCCTAGGGTCTGACTGTCCTCACCGTGTTGTAGTCCTAGGGTCTGACTGTCCTCACCGTGTTGTAGTCCTAGGGTCTGACTCCTCCTCACCGTGTTGTAGTCCGAGGGTCTGACTCCTCCTTACCGTGTTGTAGTCCTAGGGTCTGACTCCTCCTCACCGTGTTGTAGTCCGAGGGTCTGACTCCTCCTTACCGTGTTGTAGTCCTAGGGTCTGACTCCTCCTTACCGTGTTGTAGTCCTAGGGTCTGACTGTCCTCACCGTGTTGTAGTCCTAGGGTCTGACTGTCCTCACCGTGTTGTAGTCCTAGGGTCTGACTGTCCTCACCGTGTTGTAGTCCTAGGGTCTGACTGTCCTCACCGTGTTGTAGTCCTAGGGTCTGACTGTCCTCACCGTGTTGTAGTCCTAGGGTCTGACTCCTCCTCACCGTGTTGTAGTCCGAGGGTCTGACTCCTCCTTACCGTGTTGTAGTCCTAGGGTCTGACTCCTCCTTACCGTGTTGTAGTCCTAGGGTCTGACTCCTCCTTACCGTGTTGTAGTCCTAGGGTCTGACTCCTCCTCACCGTGTTGTAGTCCTAGGGTCTGACTCCTCCTCACCGTGTTGTAGTCCTAGGGTCTGACTCCTCCTCACCGTGTTGTAGTCCTAGGGTCTGACTCCTCCTCACCGTGTTGTAGTCCTAGGGTCTGACTCCTCATTGTGTTGTAGTCCTAGGGTCTGACTCCTCATTGTGTTGTAGTCCTAGGGTCTGACTCCTCATTGTGTTGTAGTCCTAGGGTCTGACTCCTCATTGTGTTGTAGTCCTAGGGTCTGACTCCTCATTGTGTTGTAGTCCTAGGGTCTGACTCCTCATTGTGTTGTAGTCCTAGGGTCTGACTCCTCATTGTGTTGTAGTCCTAGGGTCTGACTCCTCATTGTGTTGTAGTCCTAGGGTCTGACTGTCCTCAACGTGTTGTAGTCCTAGGGTCTGACTGTCCTCACCGTGTTGTAGTCCTAGGGTCTGACTGTCCTCACCGTGTTGTAGTCCTAGGGTCTGACTCCTCCTCACCGTGTTGTAGTCCTAGGGTCTGACTCCTCCTCACCGTGTTGTAGTCCTAGGGTCTGACTCCTCCTCACCGTGTTGTAGTCCGAGGGTCTGACTCCTCCTTACCGTGTTGTAGTCCTAGGGTCTGACTCCTCCTTACCGTGTTGTAGTCCTAGGGTCTGACTCCTCCTCACCGTGTTGTAGTACTAGGGTCTGACTCCTCATTGTGTTGTAGTCCTAGGGTCTGACTCCTCATTGTGTTGTAGTCCTAGGGTCTGACTCCTCATTGTGTTGTAGTCCTAGGGTTTGACTCCTCCTCATAGTGTTGTAGTCCTAGGGTCTGACTCCTCCTCATCGTGTTGTAGTCCTAGGGTCTGACTCCTCACCGTGTTGTAGTCCTAGGGTCTGACTCCTCACCGTGTTGTAGTCCTAGGGTCTGACTCCTCCTCACCGTGTTGTAGTCCTAGGTCTGACTCCTCTTTACCATGTTGTAGTCCGAGGGTCTGACTCCTCCTTACCATGTTGTAGTCCGAGGGTCTGACTCCTCCTTACCGTGTTGTAGTCCTAGGGTCTGACTCCTCCTCACCGTGTTGTAGTCCTAGGGTCTGACTCCTCCTTACCGTGTTGTAGTCCTAGGGTCTGACTCCTCCTCACCGTGTTGTAGTCCTAGGGTCTGACTCCTCCTCACCGTGTTGTAGTCCTAGGGTCTGACTCCTCCTTACCGTGTTGTAGTCCTAGGGTCTGACTCCTCCTTACCGTGTTGTAGTCCGAGGGTCTGACTCCTCCTTACCGTGTTGTAGTCCGAGGGTCTGACTCCTCCTTACCGTGTTGTAGTCCTAGGGTCTGACTGCCCTAACTCCCCTGAAACCCCTGAAAGTTATCCGAGTGAATTAGTGAACTCCTGTTGATGGGAACTATTAAATATAGATAGTGCTTGTGATGCGTATTGGATTGACAGGTGGGGATGAGTGGCAGAGTAAGATCTCTAGTCAGGATGAGGAGATGAAAGACTGAATTCTTTAGACTCTAGAGACATCTCTCTCACTATCCATCGTCTCTTCTTTCACTCACTTACTCTTCCCCTGTTTCTCTCCTCTCCTGTCTCCATTCTCAGTCCCTTCCTAGATGTCTCTCTCCTGTTTCACACACTTACTCTTCCCATGTTTCTCTCCTCTCCTCTCTCCATTCTCAGTCCCTTCCTAGATGTCTCTCTCCTGTTTCACACACTTACTAACCCTCTTTCTCTCTCTCCCTCTCTCTTTCTCTCTCTCTCTCTTTCTTTCCCACCCCTCTCCTGCATATCAGCATGAGGGGACATATCAAGCAATTAAATGAGGGCTTTCAGTGAATGTGATTCAGCTAAAAAGGCTTGATAATTCTCCCCAGTATCCTGGATAATGTTCCTCAGGCCTGTTCTCCAGTCAAGAAGAGGTTTGTAGGGGTTAGAGCAGGTGTGAAGCTGAGCTGGCTAGAGGGGACGGAGAGGAAAGAGACAGAGAACGTAAGACCTTGAGCGGGAGAGTGAGCATCCAGCCAACAAATATAAATTCTTAAAGAGGCTGTAGCTCGGTGTACCCCGAGGTGACCTGGAGGATAAGACACTCACACACTCTCTCTCTCTCTCTCACACACACACACACACACACACACACACACACACACACAGACACACACAGAGACACACACAGAGACACACACAGAGACAGACAGACAGACCGTAGAGTCATTAGGAATTCACTGGACCAAGGCTGATTCAGAGGTAGATGGAGATTACCCCTGCAGGCTCCCCCAGTCAGCGTTTTAATAACACAGCACTTCTAGTCCTTCTCAGAGGAGGAGCATCACACCACTGCAACAGGATTTCTTTTGGACTGGGCTGCTTTATATTAGGCTTCATTCAGCCATACACCTGTTTAGTTGTTCTTTCCTGGGTTGAGTTCAGAAGTCTGGGTTTGAGTGACTCAGCTTGTCTGTGAGGCAGAAGGAAAAGGGATCTGTTATCTTGTTAAATTAGATGGGAAGGAGTTGGCTTTTAGTTTGGATAGCCTGCGACTGTTTCACCTTGCTCTCATGCTGGGTTGCTCTGCGTGGTGCGGTGTGTGTTGGTGTGTATACTAATGTGTGTGTTCTCTATCCCCAGCCTGCCCATGCGTTTCTGGGTGAACATCCTGAAGAACCCTCACTTCATCTTTGACGTGCACGTGACGGAGGTGGTGGACGCGTCGCTGTCCGTCATCGCTCAGACCTTCATGGACGCCTGCACCAAGACGGAGCACAAACTGAGCCGGGAATCTCCCAGCAACAAGCTGCTCTATGCAAAGGAGATCTCCACCTATAAGAAGATGGTGGACGAGTGAGTTCTCTCATGTTCATCTCTTTTCATGATTGACTGCCTATCAAATGAGCCGATACTGCAGTACTCTTGGCCGATATAGAGAATAGGTTGCAGTCAGAACACACAAGAAGTACTCTCTTCTAGTGCATCAGAAAAAACACAGGGATACGTTGGTAGGACCTGGCAGCCAATCAGACATCTCATCTCTCTATCATTCTGTCTCTCCTCAGTTACTACAAGGGAATCAAGCAGATGGTCCCAGTCAGTGACCAGGACATGAACACACACCTGGCTGAGGTGTCCAGGGTACGTACACGTGACCTCACATCTGTTTGTACTTGTGTGTGGGCAGTCTTCTATTGCATCATCAGAATACAACAATACAATTCATCCTTCCTTCTTTGTGCTCTCCAGGAACACACAGACACGCTGAATACCCAGGCAGCCTTGCACCAGCTCTACCAGTATGCCAGCAAATACTATGACGGGGTAAAAATACGACTCACTTCCTTGTCTGGTGGTTTGAAGGCCCTATCCACTTGGTTAAGAACCTTAGGACTCACTTCCTTGTCTGGTGGTTTGAAGGCCCTATCCACTTGGTTAAGAACCTTAGGACTCACTTCCTTGTCTGGTGGTTTGAAGGCCCTATCCACTTGGTTAAGAACCTTAGGACTCACTTCCTTGTTTGGTGGTTTGAAGGCCCTATCCTCTTGGTTGACTACATCCTGTAGGAAATTAGACAAATTAATGTCACTTGCTGTCTCAGGAAAATCTGTTTACTAGTGTCTCTTTTGTGTCCTATCTAATTTTTCCCTCCCTCCTCCCTCCCTCCCTCCCTCCCTCCCCTCCCTCCCTCCCTCCCTCCCTCCCTCCCTCCCTCCCTCCCTCCCTCCCTCCCTCCCTCCCTCCCTCCCTCCCTCCCTCCCTCCCTCCCTTTTTTCCCTCCCTCCCTCCAGATCATCCAGTCTTTAGATGAGGACCCAGCCGCCCAGAGTAAACAGCTGACCCTGCGGCTGCAGCAGATAGCCGCCGCCCTCGAGAACAAAGTCACCGACCTTTAACCTCTGACCCCTAGAGAAAGGGGGAGGGGCTATGGGACCACTCTGTAGACCAAGATGAGGGGGACCGGAGACTGAGGCAGACTTCAGACTATTACAGTATCAGCCATGAAGAGCTCCACATATCTCTTCCCCCTAGAGACATGAGAAGCTGTGGGAAACTATTGCGTTTTGGCCAAAATACTTGTAAAGGAGCAGAGCTACTGGGCCAAAGTTGGACAGGGTGATCTCTAATCATCAGTCTCCCTCTCTCTCTCTGACTCTATGGATCCTATAGACTGAATGATCAAGGGCCTTCAGTATAGTCCCTGAGTGAGCTAGCAGACTGTAAACCCAGCTACAGAGGATATACGGTACACCACCACTGACCAACCATAGCAACTATACCTGTCAGCCCCATGATATACAACCTGGTGTTGATGACTTACAGCTTGTACAGAGAATCAGATGTTTAATGTGCTCCAGAGTAGACCCGACTTAGGAGAGTGGTGTTGTATGTAAATATATTTTTATGGCACAGGCTTTATGCAAAAGACGCTTTACATACCAAGATGAAATTATTTTTTAAAAGGATGGATGGGCACAACTAAGTTTGTTAATTTGTGTTTTTAAAAAGTTTCTAGAAGCGAAGAAGCAGGGTGTTCCATGATGTCATATCCTGTGTTTAATCGATTGGTTGCTTACTGTGTAATCTGCATTGCCATTGGCTAGTTATGACTGGTTAATCACTTTGTTTTTGTCATGATTTGTATTTGTCGCTGATATATTTTTGATGTGGGTTCTCAGTGTAGTGCATTATGCAGGGAATGGGGCGCAGCCTTGAACCACTTCACATGATGACTGTGTCCCTATTCAGGGTCAGCTCTCCCCTGTACGGTAGTAAAACAAGCCAAACGGATGAAAAGATGAAGCACATTCATACTGTACCATTGATATCAACGTCTCACTGAAACTAACTGGTGGACATAGTTAGAGCTCTCACACACGTTAGGCTTTAGCTTGACTAAGTGCCAATACAGAGTAGAGCTGAAGTTGAACATATTCTCATTTTTATACAAGAAATAAATCATTTGTCTTCATTTTTCCATCTCGGGTCCAGAAATAGTACTATGTGGATAGATGAATCAGGGCTCTGTTTATCTGAAATAGTACTATGTGGATAGATGAATCAGGGCTCTGTTTATCTGAAATAGTACTATGTGTATAGATGAATCAGGGCTCTGTTTATCTGAAATAGTACTATGTGGATAGATGAATCAGGGCTCTGTTTATCTGAAATAGTACGTATCTGGATAGATGAATCAGGGCTCTGTTTATCTGAAATAGTACTATGTGGATAGATGAATCAGGGCTCTGTTTATCTGAAATAGTACTATGTGTATAGATGAATCAGGGCTCTGTTTATCTGAAATAGTACTATGTGGATAGATGAATCAGGGCTCTGTTTATCTGAAATAGTACTGTTTATGAAATAGTACTATAGATGAATCAGGGCTCTGTTTATCTGAAATAGTACTATGTGGATAGATGAATCAGGGCTCTGTTTATCTGAAATGTACTATGTGGATAGAGGGCTCTGTTTATCTGAAATAGTACTATGTGGATAGATGAATCAGGGCTCTGTTTATCTGAAATAGTACTATGTGGATAGATGAATCAGGGCTCTGTTTATCTGAAATAGTACTATGTGGATAGATGAATCAGGGCTCTGTTTATCTGAAATAGTACGTATGTGGATAGATGAATGTTTATCTGAAATGTAACCACTTTAGCTCAATGCTGAACGTATAGAATGTTTGCTGGTATGTTTTATGCCATAATTGTTTTTCTGTATCATTTTTCAAAACCGTTTATTTTAAAATGTCTCTTATTGTCGTTGTAGACCATTGCCTGTGTGTGAAACATGAGACTAGATATGGAAAAGAGAAATGCTAAAATGATCATTACTTATGTATATAATGGAATGGTACTTGTGTAAATCATTGAGCTGTGAACCACCATGACTTGTGGAGGTTGTCTACAGCACAGGTACTGCCTTTCTCTAGTGATCCCTGTCACAACTGTCAATTCTTCTGAAACCATGACGATGGATTTCAAACATCATCCTTAAATCATTTGCCAAATAGTTTTCACGTGGTCATCAGCTCGTTTGTTTCTTCTGCTATGCAACTGCTTCATTTTGAATCACTCCTCAAATATATTTTAATACTAAACCAATGTGTTGCTGTGTTGTCATGCTGAAGATATAGGGGGTAGATGAATAGAATGTCTCTATGGTACATGATGTGTTGCTGTGTTGCCATGCTGAAGATATAGGGGGTAGATGAATAGAATGTCTCTATGGTACATGATGTGTTGCTGTGTTGCCATGCTGAAGATATAGGGGGTAGATGAATAGAATGTCTCTATGGTACATGATGTGTTGCTGCATATATCCTCACATATTGACCTGGTTATGTATTTAAGGTGCATCCAAAATGCTCCTTATATAGTGTGCTACCCCAAAAAAGTGCACTATAAAGGCAATAGTGGTATTTGGGGCGCTGCCTAAGTGTGTCTGAGTTCATCTGAGCATTGTTAGGTTGCTCCTTACTGTGCTCACCACTCATAGGGTCAAATGGGGACACTTGATAACTCTGATAAATATTAATGCGTCTTTTGAATTGAAATTCGAGTCTTTCCTCAACTACAGGATTAGTCTCAGTTCATCAGAGGATGCTGGGTTCTCCTTGCTTGCCAGCTATATGGGTGAATGAGGACCAATCCTAATACGGGATATGATTTAGCACCTAACTCAGATACTTGGATGAATGAGGACTAATCCTAATATGGGATATGATTTAATAACTCAGGGATATGATTTAGCACCTAACTCAGATACTTGGATGAATGAGGACTAATCCTAATATGGGATATGATTTAGCACCTAACTCAGATACTTGCACAACTCTGTCATGAATATTAACAGGAATTGAGACTCTATCCTCAGGTTGTGATTGGTCTCAGAACCCCTCTGTTACCATAGCAGGTGGCTATGACTGAGAATAAGACTAAAACGGCACCCTATTCCCTATAGGACCCTGGTAAAAAAAAAAGTAGTGCCTTATATAAGGTGCCGAGATGGTAGATGGCATCAGCAGACTGTCTGGTGTTGCTATGGCTGCCAGTCACATACCCCGTCTCTGCCCACTCTAGAGGACCCACACCAGACAGACAGACACAGCAGGGGGACTCCTTTGATCTCTAATTACAATCAGACTGCACAAGTCATCACTGACTGACTCATTTATGCATTCTCTTTTTTCATTTTCTTTGTCACTTTCTCTCTTGTTCTCCATGGTTCTTTCTCACTCTTCTCCTCTTATGCATGTCCCTCTCTCGTTCTCTCTCTCCTCTCTCTCTCGTTCTCGCTCCTCTCGTTCTCTCGCTCCTCTCGTTCTCTCGCTCCTCTTGTTCTCTCTCTCTTCTTGTTCTCTCTCTCCTCTCGTTCTCTCTCTCCTCTCGTTCTCTCTCTCCTCTCGTTCTCTCTCTCCTCTTGTTCTCTCTCTCCTCTCGTTCTCTCTCTCTCCTCTCGTCCCTCTCGTTCTCTCTCCTCTCGTCTCTCTCTCTCCTCTCGTTCTCTCTCTCCTCTATCTCTCGTCTCTCTCTCGTTCTCTCTCCTCTCTCTCGTTCTCTCTCCTCTCTCTCGTTCTCTCTCCTCTCTCTCGTTCTCTCTCCTCTCTCTCGTTCTCTCTCTCCTCTCTCGTTCTCATTTTCTCTCTCTCTCATGCTAAATCAAATCAAATCCATTTTTATTTGTCACATACACATGGTTAGCAGATGTTAATGCGAGTGTAGCGAAATGCTTGTGCTTCTAGTTCCGACAATGCAGTAATAACCAACAAGTAATCTAACTAACAATTCCAAAACTACTGTCTTATACACAAGTGTAAGGGGATAAAGAATATGTACATAAAGATATATGAATGAGTGATGGTACAGAGCAGCATAGGCAAGATACAGTAGATGGTATCGAGTACAGTATATACATATGAGATGAGTATGTAAGCAAAGTGGCATAGTTAAAGTGGCTAGTGATACATGTATTACATAAGGATGCAGTAGATGATACGGAGTACAGTATATACGTATACATATGAGATGAATAATGTAGGGTAAGTAAACATTATATTAGGTAGCATTGTTTAAAGTGGCTAGTGATATATTTTACATAATTTCCCATCAATTTCCATTATTAAAGTGGCTGGAGTTGAGTCAGTGTGTTGGCAGCAGCCACTCAATGTTAGTGGTGGCTGTTTATCAGACTGATGGCCTTGAGATAGAAGCTGTTTTCAGTCTCTCGGTCCCGGCTTTGATGCACCTGTACTGACCTCACCTTCTGGATGATAGCGGGGTGAACAGGCAGTGGCTCGGGTGGTTGTTGTCCTTGATGATCTTTATGGCCTTCCGGTAACATCGGGTGGTGTAGGTGTCCTGGAGGGCAGATAGTTTGCCCCCTGTGATGCGTTGTGCAGACCTCACTACCCTCTGGAGAGCCTTGCGGTTGTGGGCGGAGCAGTTGCCGTACCAGGCGGTGATACAGCCCGCCAGGATGCTCTCGATTGTGCATCTGTAGAAGTTTGTGAGTGCTTTTGGTGACAAGCCAAATTTCTTCAGCCTCCTGAGGTTGAAGAGGCGCTGCTGCGCCTTCTTCACGATGCTGTCTGTGTGAGTGGACCAATTCAGTTTGTCTGTGATGTGTATGCCGAGGAACTTAAATCTTACTACCCTCTCCACTACTGTTCCATCGATGTGGATAGGGGGGTGTTCCCTCTGCTGTTTCCTGAAGTCCACAATCATCTCCTTAGTTTTGTTGACATTGAGTGTGAGGTTATTTTCCTGACACCACACTCCGAGGGCCCTCACCTCCTCCCTGTAGGCCGTCTCGTCGTTGTTGGTAATCAAGCCTACCACTGTTGTGTCGTCCGCAAACTTGATGATTGAGTTGGAGGCATGCGTGGCCACGCAGTCGTGGGTGAACAGGGAGTACAGGAGAGGGCTCAGAACGCACCCTTGTGGGGCCCCAGTGTTGAGGATCAGCGGGGTGGAGATGTTGTTGCCTACCCTCACCACCTGGGGGCGGCCCGTCAGGAAGTCCAGTACCCAGTTGCACAGGGCGGGGTCGAGACCCAGGGTCTCGAGCTTGATGACGAGCTTGGAAGGTACTATGGTGTTAAATGCCGAGCTGTAGTCGATGAACAGCATTCTCACATAGGTATTCCTCTTGTCCAGATGGATCAGGGCAGTGTGCAGTGTGGTTGAGATTGCATCGGGCGGTAAGCAAATTGGAGTGGGTCTAGGGTGTCAGGTAGGGTGGAGGTGATACGGTCCTTGACTAGTCTCTAAAAGCACTTCATGGTGACTGAAGTGAGTGCTACGGGCGGTAGTCGTTTAGCCCAGTTACCTTAGCTTTCTTGGGAACAGGAACAATGGTGGCCCTCTTGAAGCATGTGGGAACAGCAGACTGGTATAGGGATTGATTGAATATGTCCGTAAACACACCAGCCAGCTGGTCTGCGCATGCTCTGAGGGCGCGGCTAGGGATGCCGTCTGGGCCTGCAGCCTTGCGAGGGTTAACACGTTTAAATGTTTTACTCACCTCGGCTGCAGTGAAGGAGAGTTTGCATGTTTTCATTGCAGGCCGTGTCAGTTGCACTGTATTGTCCTCAAAGCAGGCAAAAAAGTTATTTAGTCTGCCTGGGAGCAAGACATCCTGGTCCGTGACTGGGCTGGTTTTCTTTTTGTAGTCCGTGATTGACTGTAGACCCTGCCACATACCTCTTGTGTCTGAGCCATTGAATTGAGATTCTACTTTGTCTCTATACTGACGCTTAGCTTGTTTGATAGCCTTGCGGAGGGAATAGCTGCACTGTTTGTATTCGGTCATGTTTCCAGTCACCTTGCCCTGATTAAAAGCAGTGGTTCGCGCTTTCAGTTTCACACGAATGCTGCCATCAATCCACGGTTTCTGGTTTGGGAATGTTTTAATCGTTGCTACGGGAACGACATCTTCAACACACGTTCTAATGAACTCGCACACCGAATCAGCGTATTCGTCAATGTTGTTGTCTGACGCAATACGAAACATATCCCAGTCCGCAGTCTTGGAGTGTGGAGTGTGGAATCAGCTTGGTCGGACCAGCGTTGGACAGACCTCAGCCTGGAAGCTTCTTGTTTTAGTTTCTGTCTGTAGGCAGGGATCAGCAAAATGGAGTCGTGGTCAGATTTTCCGAAAGGAGGGCAGGGCAGGGCCTTATATGCATCGCGGAAGTTAGAATAACAATGATCCAAGGTTTGCCAGCCCTGGTTGCGCAATCGATATGCTGATACAATTTAGGGAGTCTTGTTTTCAGATTAGCCTTGTTAAAATCCCCAGCTACAATGAATGCAGCCTCAGGATGTATGGATTCCAGTTTGCAAAGAGTCAGATAAAGTTCGTTCAGAGCCATCGATGTGTCTGCTTGGGGGGGAATATATACGGCTGTGATTATAATCAAAGAGAATTCTCTTGGTAGATAATGCGGTTAACATTTGATTGTGAGGAATTCTAAATCAGGTGAACAGAAGGATTTGAGTTCCTGTATGTTTCTGTGATCACACCACATCTCGTTAGCCATAAGGCATACGCCCCCGCCCCTCTTCTTACCAGAAAGATGTTTGTTTCTGTCGACGCGATGCGTGGAGAAACCCGCTGGCTGCACCGACTACGATAGCGTCTCTCCAGTGAGCCATGTTTCCGTGAAGCAAAGAACGTTACAGTCTCTGATGTCCCTCTGGAATGCTACCCTTGCTTGGATTTCATCAACCTTGTTGTCAAGAAACTGGACATTGGCCAGAAGAATGCTAGGGAGTGGTGCACGATGTGCTCGTCTCCGGAGTCTGACCAGAAGACCGCCTCGTTTCCCTCTTTTACGGAGTCGTTTTTTTGGGTCGCTGGCTGGGATCCATTCCATTGTCCTGGTTGAAAGGCAGAACACAGGATCCGCTTCGCGAAAGTCATATTCTTGGTCGTACTGATGGTTAGTTGACGCTGATCTTATGTTCAGTAGTTCTTTTCGACTGTATGTAATGAAACCTAAGATGACCTGGGGTACTAATGTAAGAAATAACACGCAAAAAAACAAAAAACTGCATAGTTTCCTAGGAACGCAAAGCAAGGCGGCCATCTCTGTCGGCGCCGGAAGTAGACATGCTGACAGTATTGCAGAGGTTTAATTCTCTTAATGAATAGAGGATTGGTGGTAATAAAGGTAGTGACGATGGGCGCAGGAAAGAGAAGACGTGCTTATTGGATTTATTATCAGAGAATTAGGGTGTCCCTCAAATGGTACCCTGTACATCACACTGTAATGGGTAAAACCATGACACGGTCAACACTGTAATGGGTAAAACCATGACATGGTCAACACTGTAATGGGTACAACCATGACACGGTCAACACTGTAATGGGTACAACCATGACACGGTCAACACTGTAATGGGTACAACCATGACACGGTCAACACTGTAATGGGTACAACCATGACACGGTCAACACTGTAATGGGTACAACCATGACACGGTCAACACTGTAATGGGTACAACCATGACACGGTCAACACTGTAATGGGTACAACCATGACACGGTCAACACTGTAATGGGTACAACCATGACACGGTCAACACTGTAATGGGTACAACCATGACACGGTCAACACTGTAATGGGTAAAACCATGACACGGTCAACACTGTAATGGGTAAAACCATGACACGGTCAACACTGTAATGGGTAAGTGATATGTGTGTTGACTGACTGAACACAGCAGACCAGTGTTTTCCTCCCTACATCCTGACAGTGTGTTTTGGACTACAGATGAAAGATTTGTCGGGCTGCAGATGGGGCTGGAGCAACAACTGTTTAATCAATCACAGTAAGGACAAACCCAATACTCACCACTTCTTAATGGTTCAGAAAGGAGAGATTGGTGGAGTGCTTTATGTAGCCACCCACACTCAACATGAGTGTTTTGTAGTCCGAGAATGTTGATCGAGACTAATTTTGTTCAAGAGATCAGCTGGTGTGTGTGTGCGTGCGTCCTTCCGTGTGTAGTTTTGAGCAATGTTTCTGTCCACGCTGCTGAGCAGGTCTGTGTGAACTCTTCTGACTGAGATGGATCTGATTTCTGTCCACGCTGCTGAGCAGGTCTGTGTGAACTCTTCTGACTGAGATGGATCTGATTTCTGTCCACGCTGCTGAGCAGGTCTGTGTGAACTCTTCTGACTGAGATGGATCTGATTTCTGTCCACGCTGCTGAGCAGGTCTGTGTGAACTCTTCTGACTGAGATGGATCTGATTTCTGTCCACGCTGCTGAGCAGGTCTGTGTGAACTCTTCTGACTGAGATGGATCTGATTCCTCCTCTGTCTGATAAGCCCGTTGGTGTTCCTGACTGTGGCCTGGACTGGGAGGGTATGAAGAGTGGTGAGATGTCCGCCCGCCCATGTTAGTGAATCGGCTGGCTGTGTGGAAACCAGACTTCTAACCAAATGCCCCTGCCCAGCCCTGCCTTGCCCAGCCCTGCCTTGCCTTGCCCAGCCCTGCCTTGCCTTGCCCAGCCCTGCCTTGCCTTGCCCAGCCCTGCCTTGCCTTGCCCAGCCCTGCCTTGCCTTGCCCAGCCCTGCCTTGCCTTGCCCAGCCTTGCCTTGCCCAGCCCTGCCTTGCCTTGCCTTGCCTTGCCCAGCCCTGCCTTGCCTTGCCTTGCCTTGCCTTGCCCAGCCCTGCCCTGCCCTGCCTTGCCTTGCCTTGCCTTGCCCAGCCCAGCCCAGCCCAGCCCAGCCCAGCCCAGCCCTGCCCAGGCCTGCCTTGCCCAGCCCAGCCCAGCCCTGCCTTGCCTTGCCCAGCCCAGCCCAGCCCAGCCCTGCCTTGCCTTGCCCAGCCCTGCCTTGCCTTGCCTTGCCCAGCCCTGCCTTGCCCAGCCCTGCCTTGCCTTGCCTTGCCCAGCCCTGCCTTGCCCAGCCCTGCCTTGCCTTGCCTTGCCCAGCCCTGCCTTGCCTTGCCCAGCCCAGCCCTGCCTTGCCCAGCCCAGCCCTGCCTTGCCTTGCCTTGCCTTGCCCTGCCTAGCAGAGGAGAAGTGGGCAACACATTTAGAGAATGCCAGCCGGATACCCCAGCCCCTTCCAGGTCTGGTCTGGGGCTCCTCTCCTCTGCAATCTCAGCCATGACTGACTGAACTCTGGCCAACACTGGTCCAACAGCCAGGCCAGACTTACATTCCTCTACATCTCTTAAAGCTCCAACATACAGAACCCTTTGGTATACAATACAGTCTGTTCAACACCACATACAGAACCCTTTGGTATACAATACAGTCTGTTCAACACCACATACAGAACCCTTTGGTATACAATACAGTCTGTTCAACACCACATACAGAACCCTTTGGTATACAATACAGTCTGTTCAACACCACATACAGAACCCTTTGGTATACAATACAGTCTGTTCAACACCACATACAGAACCCTTTGGTATACAATACAGTCTGTTCAACACCACATACAGAACCCTTTGGTATACAATACCGTCTGTTCAACACCACATACAGAACCCTTTGGTATACAATACAGTCTGTTCAACACCACATACAGAACCCTTTGGTGTACAATACAGTCTGTTCAACACCACATACAGAACCCTTTGGTATACAATACAGTCTGTTCAACACCACATACAGAACCCTTTGGTATACAATACAGTCTGTTCAACACCACATACAGAACCCTTTGTTATACAATACAGTCTGCTCAACACCACATACAGAACCCTTTGGTGTACAATACAGTCTGTTCAACACCACATACAGAACCCTTTGGTGTACAATACAGTCTGTTCAACACCACATACAGAACCCTTTGGTGTACAATACAGTCTGTTCAACACCACATACAGAACCCTTTGGTGTACAATACAGTCTGTTCAACACCACATACAGAACCTTTGGTATACAATACAGTCTGTTCAACACCACATACAGAACCCTTTGGTATACAATACAGTCTGTTCAACACCACATACAGAACCCTTTGTTATACAATACAGTCTGCTCAACACCACATACAGAACCCTTTGGTGTACAATACAGTCTGTTCAACACCACATACAGAACCCTTTGGTGTACAATACAGTCTGTTCAACACCACATACAGAACCCTTTGGTGTACAATACAGTCTGTTCAACACCACATACAGAACCCTTTGGTGTACAATACAGTCTGTTCAACACCACATACAGAACCCTTTGGTGTACAATACAGTCTGTTCAACACCACATACAGAACCCTTTGGTGTACAATACAGTCTGTTCAACACCACATACAGAACCCTTTGGTGTACAATACAGTCTGTTCAACACCACATACAGAACCCTTTGGTGTACAATACAGTCTGTTCAACACCACATACAGAACCCTTTGGTATACAATACAGTCTGTTCAACACCACATACAGAACCCTTTGGTGTACAATACAGTCTGTTCAACACCACATACAGAACCCTTTGGTGTACAATACAGTCTGTTCAACACCACATACAGAACCCTTTGGTATACAATACAGTCTGTTCAACACCACATACAGAACCCTTTGGTGTACAATACAGTCTGTTCAACACCACATACAGAACCCTTTGGTGTACAATAGTCTGTTCAACACCACATACAGAACCCTTTGGTGTACAATACAGTCTGTTCAACACCACATACAGAACCCTTTGGTGTACAATACAGTCTGTTCAACACCACATACAGAACCCTTTGGTGTACAATACAGTCTGTTCAACACCACATACAGAACCCTTTGGTGTACAATACAGTCTGTTCAACACCACATACAGAACCCTTTGGTATACAATACAGTCTGTTCAACACCACATACAGAACCCTTTGGTATACAATACAGTCTGTTCAACACCACATACAGAACCCTTTGGTGTACAATACAGTCTGTTCAACACCACATACAGAACCCTTTGTTATACAATACAGTCTGTTCAACACCACATACAGAACCCTTTGGTATACAATACAGTCTGTTCAACACCACATACAGAACCCTTTGGTGTACAATACAGTCTGTTCAACACCACATACAGAACCCTTTGTTATACAATACAGTCTGTTCAACACCACATACAGAACCCTTTGGTATACAATACAGTCTGTTCAACACCACATACAGAACCCTTTGGTATACAATACAGTCTGTTCAACACCACATACAGAACCCTTTGGTGTACAATACAGTCTGTTCAACACCACATACAGAACCCTTTGGTATACAATACAGTCTGTTCAACACCACATACAGAACCCTTTGGTGTACAATACAGTCTGTTCAACACCACATACAGAACCCTTTGGTGTACAATAGTCTGTTCAACACCACATACAGAACCCTTTGGTGTACAATAGTCTGTTCAACACCACATACAGAACCCTTTGGTGTACAATACAGTCTGTTCAACACCACATACAGAACCCTTTGGTATACAATACAGTCTGTTCAACACCACATACAGAACCCTTTGGTGTACAATACAGTCTGTTCAACACCACATACAGAACCCTTTGGTATACAATACAGTCTGTTCAACACCACATACAGAACCCTTTGGTATACAATACAGTCTGTTCAACACCACATACAGAACCCTTTGGTGTACAATACAGTCTGTTCAACACCACATACAGAACCCTTTGGTGTACAATACAGTCTGTTCAACACCACATACAGAACCCTTTGGTATACAATACAGTCTGTTCAACACCACATACAGAACCCTTTGGTATACAATACAGTCTGTTCATCACCACATACAGAACCCTTTGGTATACAATACAGTCTGTTCAACACCACATACAGAACCCTTTGGTGTACAATAGTCTGTTCAACACCACATACAGAACCCTTTGGTGTACAATACAGTCTGTTCAACACCACATACAGAACCCTTTGGTATACAATACAGTCTGTTCATCACCACATACAGAACCCTTTGGTATACAATACAGTCTGTTCAACACCACATACAGAACCCTTTGGTGTACAATACAGTCTGTTCAACACCACATACAGAACCCTTTGGTATACAATACAGTCTGTTCAACACCACATACAGAACCCTTTGGTATACAATACAGTCTGTTCAACACCACATACAGAACCCTTTGTTATACAATACAGTCTGTTCAACACCACATACAGAACCCTTTGGTGTACAATACAGTCTGTTCAACACCACATACAGAACCCTTTGGTATACAATACAGTCTGTTCAACACCACATACAGAACCCTTTGGTATACAATACAGTCTGTTCAACACCACATACAGAACCCTTTGGTATACAATACAGTCTGTTCAACACCACATACAGAACCCTTTGGTGTACAATACAGTCTGTTCAACACCACATACAGAACCCTTTGGTGTACAATACAGTCTGTTCAACACCACATACAGAACCCTTTGGTGTACAATACAGTCTGTTCAACACCACATACAGAACCCTTTGGTGTACAATACAGTCTGTTCAACACCACATACAGAACCCTTTGGTGTACAATACAGTCTGTTCAACACCACATACAGAACCCTTTGGTATACAATACAGTCTGTTCAACACCACATACAGAACCCTTTGGTGTACAATACAGTCTGTTCAACACCACATACAGAACCCTTTGGTATACAATACAGTCTGTTCAACACCACATACAGAACCCTTTGGTATACAATACAGTCTGTTCAACACCACATACAGAACCCTTTGTTATACAATACAGTCTGTTCAACACCACATACAGAACCCTTTGGTGTACAATACAGTCTGTTCAACACCACATACAGAACCCTTTGGTATACAATACAGTCTGTTCAACACCACATACAGAACCCTTTGGTATACAATACAGTCTGTTCAACACCACATACAGAACCCTTTGGTATACAATACAGTCTGTTCAACACCACATACAGAACCCTTTGGTGTACAATACAGTCTGTTCAACACCACATACAGAACCCTTTGGTGTACAATACAGTCTGTTCAACACCACATACAGAACCCTTTGGTGTACAATACAGTCTGTTCAACACCACATACAGAACCCTTTGGTGTACAATACAGTCTGTTCAACACCACATACAGAACCCTTTGGTGTACAATACAGTCTGTTCAACACCACATACAGAACCCTTTGGTATACAATACAGTCTGTTCAACACCACATACAGAACCCTTTGGTATACAATACAGTCTGTTCAGAAGATGTCCTGAATCTTTTCCAGTCTGTTCTGCAGACGCCCGTCTGTGTATATTTGAGTGTTAATAATGATATTCTGTTGAGAAATCCTCCTAACAGTTGGGGCAAGAGCTCTGTAAAGACATCCTCGTTAGCCCAGAGCACCAACGGCTCTGCTAAAATGAAATAAAAAGGATGAAAAGCGTTTGGATTTTTTTTTTTTTTACCTTAATTTTACTTGGCAAGTCAGTTAAGAACAAATTCTTATTTTCAATGACGGCCTAGGAACAGTGGGTTAACTGCCTGTTCAGGGGCAGAACGGCAGATTTGTACCTTGTCAGCTCGGGGATTTGAACTTGCAACCTTTCGGTTACTCGTCCAATGCTCTAACAACTAGGCTACACTGCCGCCCCTAACAAGCCCCTCGTAGCAGAGGGCGTACCAAAGCCCCCACACACACTGCATCAATGTTACTGTACAGTATATTAGAGTACACTATAGTAGGTTTCCCAAACTCTGTCCTGCCAGAGAGGGGTGGACACTGATCTGATGGGAGATGGCCAGAGGGAGGGGTGGACACTGATCTGATGGGAGATGGCCAGAGGGAGGGGTGGACACTGATGGAGATAGCCAGGGAAGAGGGGTGGACACTGATGGAGATAGCCAGGGAAGAGGGGTGGACACTGATGGAGATAGCCAGGGAAGAGGGGTGGACACTGATGGAGATAGCCAGGGAAGAGGGGTGGACACTGATGGAGAAGCCAGGGAAGAGGGGTGGACACTGATGGAGATAGCCAGGGAAGAGGGGTGGACACTGATGGAGATAGCCAGGGAAGAGGGGTGGACACTGATGGAGATAGCCAGGGAAGAGGGGTGGACACTGATGGAGATAGCCAGGGAAGAGGGGTGGACACTGATGGAGATAGCCAGGGAAGAGGGGTGGACACTGATGGAGATAGCCAGGGAAGAGGGGTGGACACTGATGGAGATAGCCAGGGAAGAGGGGTGGACACTGATGAAGAGACATGATGGAGATAGCCAGGGAAGAGGGGTGGACACTGATGGAGATAGCCAGGGAAGAGGGGTGGACACTGATGGAGATAGCCAGGGAAGAGGGGTGGACACTGATGGAGATAGCCAGGGAAGAGGGGTGGACACTGATGGAGATAGCCAGGGAAGAGGGGTGGACACTGATGGAGATAGCCAGGGAAGAGGGGTGGACACTGATGGAGATAGCCAGGGAAGAGGGGTGGACACTGATGGAGATAGCCAGAGGGATGGGTGGACACTGATGGAGATAGCCAGAGAGAGGGGTGGACACTGATGGAGATAGCCAGAGAGAGGGGTGGACACTGATGGAGATAGCCAGAGGGATGGGTGGACACTGATGGAGATAGCCAGAGGGATGGGTGGACACTGATGGAGATAGCCAGAGGGATGGGTGGACACTGATGGAGATAGCCAGAGAGAGGGGTGGACACTGATGGAGATAGCCAGAGAGAGGGGTGGACACTGATGGAGATAGCCAGAGGGAGGGGTGGACATTGATATGATGAAGATAGCCAGAGGGATGGGTGGACACTGATGGAGATAGCCAGAGAGAGGGGTGGACACTGATGGAGATAGCCAGAGGGATGGGTGGACACTGATGGAGATAGCCAGAGGGATGGGTGGACACTGATGGAGATAGCCATAGAGAGGGGTGGACACTGATGGAGATAGCCAGAGAGAGGGGTGGACACTGATGGAGATAGCCAGAGAGAGGGGTGGACACTGATGGAGATAGCCAGAGGGATGGGTGGACACTGATGGAGATAGCCAGAGGGATGGGTGGACACTGATGGAGATAGCCAGAGGGATGGGTGGACACTGATGGAGATAGCCAGAGGGATGGGTGGACACTGATGGAGATAGCCAGAGGGATGGGTGGACACTGATGGAGATAGCCAGAGAGAGGGGTGGACACTGATGGAGATAGCCAGAGGGAGGGGTGGACATTGATATGATGAAGATAGCCAGAGGGAGGGGTGGACACTGATGGAGATAGCCAGAGAGAGGGGTGGACACTGATGGAGATAGCCAGAGGGATGGGTGGACACTGATGGAGATAGCCAGAGAGAGGGGTGGACACTGATGGAGATAGCCAGAGAGAGGGGTGGACACTGATGGAGATAGCCAGAGGGAGGGGTGGACATTGATATGATGAAGATAGCCAGAGGGATGGGTGGACACTGATGGAGATAGCCAGAGAGAGGGGTGGACACTGATGGAGATAGCCAGAGGGATGGGTGGACACTGATGGAGATAGCCAGAGGGATGGGTGGACACTGATGGAGATAGCCATAGAGAGGGGTGGACACTGATGGAGATAGCCAGAGAGAGGGGTGGACACTGATGGAGATAGCCAGAGAGAGGGGTGGACACTGATGGAGATAGCCAGAGGGATGGGTGGACACTGATGGAGATAGCCAGAGGGATGGGTGGACACTGATGGAGATAGCCAGAGGGATGGGTGGACACTGATGGAGATAGCCAGAGGGATGGGTGGACACTGATGGAGATAGCCAGAGGGATGGGTGGACACTGATGGAGATAGCCAGAGAGAGGGGGTGGACACTGATGGAGATAGCCAGAGGGAGGGGTGGACATTGATATGATGAAGATAGCCAGAGGGAGGGGTGGACACTGATGGAGATAGCCAGAGAGAGGGGTGGACACTGATGGAGATAGCCAGAGGGATGGGTGGACACTGATGGAGATAGCCAGAGGGATGGGTGGACACTGATGGAGATAGCCATAGAGAGGGGTGGACACTGATGGAGATAGCCAGAGAGAGGGGTGGACACTGATGGAGATAGCCAGAGAGAGGGGTGGACACTGATGGAGATAGCCAGAGGGATGGGTGGACACTGATGGAGATAGCCAGAGGGATGGGTGGACACTGATGGAGATAGCCAGAGGGATGGGTGGACACTGATGGAGATAGCCAGAGAGAGGGGTGGACACTGATGGAGATAGCCAGAGAGAGGGGTGGACACTGATGGAGATAGCCAGAGAGGGGTGGACACTGATGGAGATAGCCAGAGGGATGGGTGGACATTGATATGATGAAGATAGCCAGAGAGAGGGGTGGACACTGATGGAGATAGCCAGAGGGATGGGTGGACACTGATGGAGATAGCCAGAGAGAGGGGTGGACACTGATGGAGATAGCCAGAGAGAGGGGTGGACACTGATGGAGATAGCCAGAGGGATGGGTGGACACTGATGGAGATAGCCAGAGGGATGGGTGGACACTGATGGAGATAGCCAGAGGGATGGGTGGACACTGATGGAGATAGCCAGAGAGAGGGGTGGACACTGATGGAGATAGCCAGAGAGAGGGGTGGACACTGATGGAGATAGCCAGAGAGAGGGGTGGACACTGATGGAGATAGCCAGAGGGATGGGTGGACACTGATGGAGATAGCCAGAGGGATGGGTGGACACTGATGGAGATAGCCATAGAGAGGGGTGGACACTGATGGAGATAGCCAGAGAGAGGGGTGGACACTGATGGAGATAGCCAGGGAAGTGGGTGGACACTGATGGAGATAGCCAGGGAAGTGGGTGACTATTGGAGGATGTCAACATCCCACCATCACAACAGCTCTCCATCTTAATAGTCACACCCTATTCCCTATATAGTGCAGTAATTGTGGGCGCTATGTAGGGAATAGGGTGCCACTTGGAGAATAATCACTGACATTCTCCTGCTAACTGATTTATTTCACTGCCATACCACACTAGTAAAGCACTTAGAATGAATGACCATTACATTACTTCATTCTAAGTGCTGTCCTAGTGCGGATACTGAAATGAAGTACTTGTCTCCTATGGAAGTCCTATGTGATCCTGAGGAATTGCTGTTGGGAGGTTATATTTGAATTTCCCTCGTCAGCCCACTGATTACGACACCTCGAGAGGGAGGGCTGCATCTCTGAAGTAGTTAAGTAATCAGACCAACCCACATGAGAAATTCTTTAGTGTCTGCAGATGTGGCTTGGCTTCATCATAACTGCAGCATTGTGTGTGTGGACACCGCGAGTCACGTGGACAAGCCAGAAGACTGATAAGTAATGGCTCCACGCTGCTGCTTCTGATCTATCCTGTTACCTATTCACTTTACCCCTACCTATATGTCCATACTGTATCTACCTTCATTACCTCGTACCCCTGCACATCATCTCTTTACCCCTATCTATATGTCCATACTGTATCTACCTTCATTACCTCGTACCCCTGCACATCATCTCTTTACCCCTATCTATATGTCCATACTGTATCTACCTTCATTACCTCGTACCCCTGCACATCATCTCTTTACCCCTATCTATATGTCCATACTGTATCTACCTTCATTACCTCGTACCCCTGCACATCATCTCTTTACCCCTACCTATATGTCCATACTGTATCTACCTTCATTACCTCGTACCCCTGCACATCATCTCTTTACCCCTATCTATATGTCCATACTGTATCTACCTTCATTACCTCGTACCCCTGCACATCATCTCTTTACCCCTACCTATATGTCCATACTGTATCTACCTTCATTACCTCGTACCCCTGCACATCATCTTTACCCCTACCTATATGTCCATACTGTATCTACCTTCATTACCTCGTACCCTGCACATCATCTCTTTACCCCTATCTATATGTCCATACTGTATCTACCTTCATTACCTCGTACCCCTGCACATCATCTCTTTACCCCTACCTATATGTCCATACTGTATCTACCTTCATTACCTCGTACCCCTGCACATCATCTCTTTACCCCTACCTATATGTCCATACTGTATCTCCCTTCATTACCTCGTACCCCTGCACATCATCTCGCTACTGGTACTCCCTGTATATAGCCATGTTATTACCTGGTACTCCCTGTATATAGCCATGTTATTACCTGATATTCCCTGTATATAGCCATGTTATTACCTGGTATTCCCTGTATATAGCCATGTTATTACCTGGTACTCCCTGTATATAGCCATGTAATTAACTGGTACTCCCTGTATATAGCCATGTTATTACATGGTATTCCCTGTATATAGCCATGTTATTACCTGGTACTCCCTGTATATAGCCATGTAATTAACTGGTACTCCCTGTATATAGCCATGTTATTACCTGGTACTCCCTGTATATAGTCATGTTATTACCTGGTATTCCCTGTATATAGTCATGTTATTACCTGGTATTCCCTGTATATAGCCATGTTATTACCTGGTACTCCCTGTATATAGCCATGTTATTACCTGGTACTCCCTGTATATAGCCATGTTATTACCTGGTATTCCCTGTATATAGTCATGTTATTACCTGGTACTCCCTGTATATAGCCATGTTATTACCTGGTACTCCCTGTATATAGCCATGTTATTACCTGGTACTCCCTGTATATAGCCATGTTATTACCTGGTACTCCCTGTATATAGCCGTGTTATTACCTGGTACTCCCTGTATATAGCCATGTTATTACCTGGTACTCCCTGTATATAGCCATGTTATTACCTGGTACTCCCCCTGTATATAGCCATGTTATTACCTGGTACTCCCCCCTGTATATAGCCATGTTATTACCTGGTACTCCCCCCTGTATATAGCCATGTTATTACCTGGTACTCCCTGTATATAGCCATGTTATTACCTGGTACTCCCTGTATATAGCCGTGTTATTACCTGGTACTCCCCCCTGTATATAGCCGTGTTATTACCTGGTACTCCCCCCTGTATATAGCCTTGTTATTACCTGGTACTCCCCCCTGTATATAGCCTTGTTATTACCTGGTACTCCCTGTATATAGCAATGTTATTACCTGGTACTCCCTGTATATAGCCATGTTATTACCTGGTACTCCCCCCTGTATATAGCCTTGTTATTACCTGGTACTCCCTGTATATAGCCATGTTATTACCTGGTACTCCCTGTATACAGCCATGTAATTTTTACTAATTGTTTTTCATTATTTCTGTGTTTCTATTCCTTGTGTTGCTATTTCTATTATTATTTTAAATTTTTAACTGCCATATTGAAAGGTATCTCGTAAATAAATATTTCACTGTTTGTGACCTGTTTGTTATGAAAGGTGACAAATGAAATGTGATTTGATTGTAGATGAGGTGTTTATGTCAAGTGGTCAAGAGGACATAGAGGTGATTGTATTTGGGTCTCTCGGTTGGGCTGGTGTGGGTGTAGATGTAGTTGGGTCTCTCGTAGGGCTGGTGTGGGTGTAGATGTAGCTGGGTCTCTCGTAGGGCTGGTGTAGATGTAGTTGGGTCTCTCGTAGGGCTGGTGTAGATGTAGTTGGGTCTCTCGTAGGGCTGGTGTAGATGTAGTTGGGTCTCTCGTAGGGCTGGTGTGGGTGTAGATGTTGTTGGGTCTCTCGTAGGGCTGGTGTAGATGTAGTTGGGTCTCTCGTAGGGCTTTTGTGGGTGTAGATGTAGCTGGGTCTCTCGTAGGGCTGGTGTAGATGTAGCTGGGTCTCTCGTAGGGCTGGTGTAGATGTAGTTGGGTCTCTCATAGGGCTGGTGTGGGTGTAGATGTAGCTGGGTCTCTCGTAGGGCTGGTGTGGGTGTAGTGTAGTTGGGTGTAGGGCTGGTGTAGATGTAGTTGGGTCTCGTAGGGCTGGTGTAGATGTAGTTGGGTCTCTCATAGGGCTGGTGTGGGTGTAGATGTAGTTGGGTCTCTCGTAGGGCTGGTGTGGGTGTAGATGTAGCTGGGTCTCTCGTAGGGCTGGTGTGGGTGTAGATGTAGTTGGTTCTCTCGTAGGGCTGTTGTGGGTGTAGATGTAGCTGGGTCTCTCGTAGGGCTGGTGTGGGTTTAGATGTAGCTGGGTCTCTCGTAGGGCTGGTGTGGGTTTAGATGTAGCTGGGTCTCTCGTAGGGCTGGTGTGGGTGTAGATGTAGCTGGGTCTCTCGTAGTGCTGGTGTGGGTGTAGTTGGGTCTCTCGTAGGGCTGGTGTAGATGTAGTTGGGTCTCTCGTAGGGCTGGTGTAGATGTAGTTGGGTCTCTCGGTAGGGCTGGTGTATATGTAGTTGGGTCTCTCGTAGGGCTGGTGTATATGTAGTTGGGTCTCTCGTAGGGCTGGTGTGGGTGTAGATGTAGTTGGGATGTAGGGCTGGTGTATATGTAGTTGGGTCTCTCGTAGGGCTGGTGTGGGTGTAGATGTAGTTGGGTCTCTCGTAGGGCTGGTGTGGGTGTAGATGTAGTTGGGTCTCTCGGTAGGGCTGGTGTGGGTGTAGATGTAGTTGGGTCTCTCGTAGGGCTGGTGTAGATGTAGGGCTGGTGTAGATGTAGTTGGGTCTCTCGTAGGGCTGGTGTAGATGTAGTTGGGTCTCTCGTAGGGCTGGTGTAGATGTAGTTGGGTCTCTCGTAGGGCTGGTGTAGATGTAGTTGGGTCTCTCGTAGGGCTGGTGTAGATGTAGCTGGGTCTCTCGTAAGGCTGGTGTGGGTGTAGATGTAGTTGGGTCTCTCGTAGGGCTGGTGTGGGTGTAGATGTAGTTGGGTCTCGTAGGGCTGGTGTAGATGTAGTTGGTGTATGGCTGGTGTGGGTGTAGATGTTGCTGGGTCTCTCGTAGGGCTGGTGTGGGTGTAGATGTAGCTGGGTCTCTCGTAGGGCTGGTGTAGATGTAGTTGGGTCTCTCGTAGGGCTGGTGTAGATGTAGTTGGGTCTCTCGTAGGGCTGGTGTAGATGTAGTTGGGTCTCTCGTAGGGCTGGTGTAGATGTAGTTGGGTCTCTCGTAGGGCTGGTGTAGATGTAGTTGGGTCTCTCGTAGGGCTGGTGTAGATGTAGTTGGGTCTCTCGTAGGGCTGGTGTGGGTGTAGATGTAGTTGGGTCTCTCGTAGGGCTGGTGTGGGTGTAGATGTAGTTGGGTCTCTCGTAGGGCTGGTGTAGATGTAGTTGGGTCTCTCGTAGGGCTGGTGTAGATGTAGTTGGGTCTCTCGTAGGGCTGGTGTGGGTGTAGATGTAGTTGGGTCTCTCGTAGGGCTGGTGTAGATGTAGTTGGGTCTCTCGTAGGGCTGGTGTAGATGTAGTTGGGTCTCTCGTAGGGCTGGTGTAGATGTAGTTGGGTCTCTCGTAGGGCTGGTGTAGATGTAGTTGGGTCTCTCGTAGGGCTGGTGTGGGTGTAGATGTAGTTGGGTCTCTCGTAGGGCTGGTGTGGGTGTAGATGTAGTTGGGTCTCTCGTAGGGCTGGTGTGGGTGTAGATGTAGTTGGGTCTCTCGTAGGGCTGGTGTAGATGTTGTTGCTTGACAAAGCTGCCCTCACATGGTCAAAAGTAAAATAACAACCAACAATCACTGCCATGGACATACATACTCCAAGTCCAATTTACATGAGCAAATGAACGGCTCTGGGATATGAGGTAACAACAAGGCCTGGCCTTTGTTAAAAGTGTTTTAAATTATTAGAATACAACAAAAAAACTATTGTGTTGAATTGTCTTTGGGAAATAAAGAGAGACCTGGTTTAAAAAAGATAGTGGTAATATTTCAGAAATGTGTAGGCATTTACCCATAATTTACCCTGTCTCACAGCTCAACTTACCCTGTCTCACAGCTCAACTTACCCAATACCCAGGGTAAGTTGTGCCAAGAGACTACTTTTTTGAGGGCAATTTTCTAAACTGTAATGTTTACATGAATTCTGATTATTTCCAGAGACACACAACATTGTGAAATATATGTAGATACCCTTGTTAGTTGGAATAGTATTTTTCCTTTGACGGAGTGATGCTGTATGTGAAAACGTACCCCACTCTCCCCTACAGGTAGTGCTTCATCTTAAAGGGCAAACCTGTGGGAGCTAAATACATTTTTGACATGGCTCTGTCTATGAATTTGAGAGGGGTGACATTTCTTTATCCCTCAGCTTTTTAGCAAAACAGTTGCAGGGAGTTCACTTTGTTATTGTTTCAACTGCTGATTGGCACTTGAAGGTAGCTAGGTGAGACAATACAATTGTGATATGTGGTTAAGTACAACTGCGGAGGGCGCATTGGGGGTTATTTAAGATACTCTTCAAAGAGGTAGGGTTACGGAAGATGGGCTGGGATTCCGCTGTCCTGACGTAAGGAGAACCTTGTTCCACCATTGGGGTCCCAGGACAGAGAAGAGCTTGGGCTGTGTGGGAGTTAAACCCCTGTAGGGGAGGGAGGACCAGCAGACCAGAGATGGCAGAATGGAGTGCTTGGGTTGGGATGTAGGGTTTGAGCCGAGCCTGAAGGAAGAGAAGGGCAGTTTCCCATGGTCTTAAAGTGGATGTGAGCTTTGACTGAGCTGTGTGGGAGTTAAACCCCTGTAGGGGAGGGAGGACCAGCAGACCAGAGATGGCAGAATGGAGTGCTTGGGTTGGGATGTAGGGTTTGAGCCGAGCCTGAAGGAAGAGAAGGGCAGTTTCCCATGGTCTTAAAGTGGATGTGAGCTTTGACTTGCAGCAGTCCCAACCAGGGGCGTCATGCGCCTTAAAAATCTGACTGGGGCATAAAGTACATGAGGATGGCTGGGGGGTGGTCCATATGGGGGCTCGGCCCCCCGTTGTAAATTTGATAATTTTGCAATTTTCAAACACTTATTCCTGCAATCTGAAGTCATAGTCATTATTCTTAATTCTATGTAAAAAATATATATATTTCAACATATCTAAGCATTCATCTTGGTTCTTTTTTTAAAGAAACTAAATATGCTTCTCTGCACATCTGCTAAAATCTGTGTAAAAGATTGAAAGGTTTGTGAGTCTTATTCAGTAAATATGTTTCTAATGTCTACCAACCTGGCAGCTAAGATTGTTAGACCAGCTCGCTCCTCTAACCTGATTGACAGCCTGAAATGGCTTCTTGGTTTCTTGTTATGAGGTTGGGTAGCTAATAGTACTATAGAGAAACAAATATATAAAATAAACAAATTATATATATATATATATTTATACATGTGTGTGTGTATATTATAATTTTTTTGGAACAGGACCAATGTGAGGGGGGGACATTGGACGTATGTCTCTGTCCCTGCTTGGAGTATGGTACACCATTTTACTGCAAAGAATGACTCATTCCTCCAAGTGTTTCTTGTTTGTTTTGTGAAACTGTAGTTACGGTTGGATATATATATATATATATATATATATATATATATATATATATATATATATATAGCATTATAAGAGCTAAGGCGAGGACACACAAGTCATAATCGCTGTTCTGCTGCTAGTCTTGGTCTTTGTAGAAAATGTGGAAAATAACAGTGTAATTGTCTGAACGTATGGTGTTCCGGTCCATTAAATATATATGCCATTAATGAACTGAGGCGAATAACTCCAATTGGTGCCATCATGGTTGTTCCGGTGCCACTGGGACGTCTTCATCCTGGTCAGATTAAGTACTAAAGCCTAGATGACAGGGTACTGTGAAAGCACACACACAGGATGTCTCTGAGTCATAGCCATTACGGGTTAGAATGGATAACATGAACAACCAAACAGCCGTGATTGCATGACGACCATGTGCACCTGAAATAGACTAATGACAGACAACCGGAGTGAATATACAGCCCACCTCGCGGCTGTATATTTAGAATCTAGTTCTACAGAATATAGTTCTGATTTCTTAGAAATTAACTTTTTTCTTTGAATCTTCTAAAATATTCTTAATTGAAGGCAATACAGCAGTTGTGTGTGCTCGTGCTTGACATGTTTTCGCTAATTTTGTCTGGCCTTCATTTTAAACTTTCGATCTTGACGACACTCAGGGCCCATCCACGGCTGCATCCAGTAGCTAATGCCCTGGTAACCTTCCCTCAACCCTCCTTCAACTTTGCCGCAACCTTCCCCTGACGCAATCAGCAGCACGTGCTTCATAAACAGTGAACTGTGTCAGAAAGGTATGCTCAGGGAGGGCTGGAGACATGGATACTCAAACATTAAAAGCGCATTATGTGTAAGATTAGTCCCTGTGCCCAAGAACACTAAGGTAACCTGCCTAAATGACTACTGACCCGTAGCACTCATGTCTGTAGCCATGAAGTGCCTCGAAAGGCTGGTCATGGCTCACATCAACACCATTATCCCAGAAACCCAAGACCCACTCCAATTTGCATACCGCCCCAGCAGATCCACAGATGATGCAATCTTTTCTAATAAAACATTTTTTCCCCTGTTTTTTTTATATCCAATTGGTAGTTACAGTCTTGTCTCATCGCTGCAACTCCCGTATGAACACCAAAGTGTCGGAGGAAACACCATACACCTGGCGACTGTGTCAGCGTGCACTGTGCCCGGCCAGCCACAGGAGTCACTAGTGTGCGACATCCTGGCCGGCCAAACCCTCCCCTAACCCCGGACGCACACTGGGCCAATTGTGCGCTGCCCCATGGGTCTCCCAGTCGCGGCCAGTTGCTACAGAGCATGGACTCGAACCCAGAATCTCTAGTGGCACAGCTAGCACTGCGATGCAGTGCCTTAGACCACTGCGCCACTCGGGAGGCCACCGATGATGCAATCTCTATTGCACTCTGCACTGCCCTGTCATACCTGGACAAAAGGAACACCTATGTGAGAATGCTATTCGTTAACTACAGCTCAGAGTTCAGCACCATAGTGCCCTCAAAGCTCATCACTAAGCTATGGAGCCTGGGACTGATCACCTCCCTCTGCAACTGGATCCTGGACTTCTTGAAGGGCCACCCCCAGGTGGTATGGGTAGGTAACAACACATCCGCCACTCTGATCCTCAACACGGGAGCCCCTCAGGGGCGCGTGCTCAGTCCCCTCCTGCACTCCCTGTTCACTCATAACTGCACAGCCAGGCATGACTCCAACACCATCATTAAGTTTTCCAATGACACAACAGTGTCATTGGTCAGTGTCACCAACAATGATGAGACAGCCGATAGGGAGGAGGTCAGAGACCTGGCCATGTGGCGTAAGGACAACAACCTATCCCTCAACGTGATCAAGACAAAGGAGATGATTGTGGACTACAGGAAAAGGAGGACAGAGTCCGCCCATTCTCATCGACGGGGCTGTAGTGGAGCAGGTTGAGAGCTTCAAGTTCCTTGGTGTCCACATCACCAACAAACTAACATGGTCCAAGCACACCAAGACCATCGTGAAGAGGGCACGACAAAACCTTTTCCCCCTCAGGGGATAAAGGATTTGGCATGGGTCCACAGATCCTCAAAAGGTTCTACAGCTGCACCATTGAGAGCATCCTGACAGGTTGCATCACTGCCTGGTATGGCAACTGCTTGGCCTCCGACCACAAGGCATCTACATATTACCGGTACCCCCTGTATATTGCCTCGCTATTGTTATTTTACTGCTGCTCTTTAATTATTTGTTAAGTTAATTTATTTTTTGTGGTATTTTTCTTAAAACTGCATTGTTTGTAAAGGACTTGTAAGTAAGCATTTCACTCTAAGGTCTACACCTGTTGTATTTGTGATTTAGCGTTCATGATTATATTGACAAATAAGATTTGATTTGTAAAATTATATTGGTGATGTAGCACGGTTCAGTAAAATTATATTGATGATATAGCACGGTTCAGTAAGATTATATTGGTGATGTAGCACGGTTCAGTAAGATTATATGATTACGGTTCAGTAAAATTATATGGCCATCGGACCTGTACAGATGTGCATGTAGTCCTTTGAAGACAGTTATTCCTTGCAAGTAAGCTTTTGGTGTGTTGAGCTTTTTGATTAAATTGAAATAGATTGATTAAATTGCTTCAACAGGCTGGTTGTCTCAAGACGGAAGTAGAGAACAAGGAAACACACACACACACACACAGCCCTCTCATTGGCTGAGCCCCCTCCCTGACATGCCCACTCCTTGTTACCTGGGCAACCCCACCAGGGAGAGGAATATACCCACCCTCTTCTCCATCGCCACCTCTCTCTCAAACACACAACACACGCACGCACGCACGCACACACGCACACACGCACACACACACAGTGTTACAACAGTTAACCTCTCTCTTCCTCCCTCGCTCTTCTACTCCTCCCCTCTCTTTAAGTTTCCTCCCCCAATCCTTGACTTAACATGCTGCTTCAGTCTCACAGTGGAGACACTCAGAGAGCACCACAGAGAGAGACAGCAGCAGCAAACCAAAGACCGCACTACTACTGTCCCCCTCTCCACCTCTCCACCTCTTCTCTCCACTACTACTGTCCACCCTTCTCTCCACCTCTTCTCCACTTTCTTCTCTCTCTCTGTGTCTCCCTTGTTCATCTTGTCAGGTCAGTGTGGATGTGAGATGGGTTGTGGATATTCCTCAACGACCAGCACGGCTGGAGGAGGTGAGTGTGCCATCGATCTATAATATAAAGTTGTGGAAACAGGGATTTACAATATAAAGTTGTGGAAACAGGGCTTTACAATAGAGAGTTGTGGAAACGGGTTTACAATAGAGAGTTGTGGAAACGGGTTTACAATAGAGAGTTGTGGAAACAGGAATTTACAACAGAGAGTTGTGGAAACAGGGCTTTACAACAGAGAGTTGTGGAAACAGGGCTTTACAATAGAGAGTTGTGGAAACAGGGATTTATATTTATGGAGAGTTATGGAGTTTTTTATGAATAGAGATGAATAGTACAGAAGTACCTTCTGTGTACAGTATGTGGGCAATGATTTCTGTGTGTTTGTTTGTTTGTTTGTGTGTGTATGCGCTCGCTCATTCAAGTGCAACCGTGTGTGCGTGCTTGCCTGGCGTGTGTGAGTGTGTGTTGATCTGAAGCTAAACTAGTTGAATCAGACACACTGTCCGTTTGAATCAAAGCAGCAGTCTTGATATCATTGATATGTCAACACTCTGAGGGAGAGAATTTCACAAATCAAAGCCAATAGACATTACCCTTGAAATGCTTTCCCCTGACATGATCAGTATGAAAAGAGAAACCCTTATGAAAGCAGATGTTCTTTGTTAGTCTGTTATTTTCAATATGTTTGGCCAATGTGCCTTGGGTTTGATGTTCAATAGAAGGCATTTTCAACCTCTAATTCAACATGTAATGTTGTGTATGGAAAATGGATACTAGTGAAAATCAACAGGAAACGAGAGTACCATAGACAGACACCATGTCCTACTGATGTACTGGTTAACATCTACCACTGTTAAAATATTATCAACTGTCACATGAACAACACCATCATATGGCTTGTTTACCTTGACTAACAGTAGACCACTAGTATAGCTGAGGTTGAGGATATGACTTGTTAACCTTGGCTAACAGTAGACCACTAGTATAGCTGAGGTTGAGGATATGACTTGTTTACCTTGACTAACAGTAGACCACTAGTATAGCTGAGGTTGAGGATATGACTTGTTTACCTTGACTAACAGTAGACCACTAGTATAGCTGAGGTTGAGGATATGACTTGTTTACCTTGACTAACAGTAGACCACTAGTATAGCTGAGGTTGAGGATATGACTTGTTTACCTTGACTAACAGTAGACCACTAGTATAGCTGAGGTTGAGGATATGACTTGTTTACCTTGACTAACAGTAGACCACTAGTATAGCTGAGGTTGAGGATATGACTTGTTTACCTTGACTAACAGTAGACCACTAGTATAGCTGAGGTTGAGGATATGACTTGTTTACCTTGACTAACAGTAGACCACTAGTATAGCTGAGGTTGAGGATATGACTTGTTTACCTTGACTAACAGTAGACCACTAGTATAGCTGAGGTTGAGGATATGACTTGTTTACCTTGACTAACAGTAGACCACTAGTATAGCTGAGGTTGAGGATATGACTTGTTTACCTTGACTAACAGTAGACCACTAGTATAGCTGAGGTTGAGGATATGACTTGTTTACCTTGACTAACAGTAGACCACTAGTATAGCTGAGGTTGAGGATATGACTTGTTTACCTTGACTAACAGTAGACCACTAGTATAGCTGAGGTTGAGGATATGACTTGTTTACCTTGACTAACAGTAGACCACTAGTATAGCTGAGGTTGTTGAGGATATGACTTGTTTACCTTGACTAACAGTAGACCACTAGTATAGCTGAGGTTGAGGATATGGCTTGTTTACCTTGACTAACAGTAGACCACTAGTATAGCTGAGGTTGAGGATATGGCTTGTTTACCTTGACTAACAGTAGACCACTAGTATAGCTGAGGTTGAGGATATGACTTGTTTACCTTGACTAACAGTAGACCACTAGTATAGCTGAGGTTGAGGATATGACTTGTTTACCTTGACTAACAGTAGACCACTAGTATAGCTGAGGTTGAGGATATGACTTGTTTACCTTGACTAACAGTAGACCACTAGTATAGCTGAGGTTGAGGATATGACTTGTTTACCTTGACTAACAGTAGACCACTAGTATAGCTGAGGTTGAGGATATGACTTGTTTACCTTGACTAACAGTAGACCACTAGTATAGCTGAGGTTGAGGATATGACTTGTTTACCTTGACTAACAGTAGACCACTAGTATAGCTGAGGTTGAGGATATGACTTGTTTACCTTGACTAACAGTAGACCACTAGTATAGCTGAGGTTGAGGATATGACTTGTTTACCTTGACTAACAGTAGACCACTAGTATAGCTGAGGTTGAGGATTGACTAACAGTAGACCACTGTATAGCTGAGGTTGAGGATATGACTTGTTTACCTTGACTAACAGTAGACCACTAGTATAGCTGAGGTTGAGGATATGACTTGTTTACCTTGACTAACAGTAGACCACTAGTATAGCTGAGGTTGAGGATATGACTTGTTTACCTTGACTAACAGTAGACCACTAGTATAGCTGAGGTTGAGGATATGACTTGTTTACCTTGACTAACAGTAGACCACTAGTATAGCTGAGGTTGAGGATATGACTTGTTTACCTTGACTAACAGTAGACCACTAGTATAGCTGAGGTTGAGGATATGACTTGTTTACCTTGACTAACAGTAGACCACTAGTATAGCTGAGGTTGAGGATATGACTTGTTTACCTTGACTAACAGTAGACCACTAGTATAGCTGAGGTTGAGGATATGACTTGTTTACCTTGACTAACAGTAGACCACTAGTATAGCTGAGGTTGAGGATATGACTTGTTTACCTTGACTAACAGTAGACCACTAGTATAGCTGAGGTTGAGGATATGACTTGTTTACCTTGACTAACAGTAGACCACCAGTATAGCTGAGGTTGAGGATATGACTTGTTTACCTTGACTAACAGTAGACCACTAGTATAGCTGAGGTTGAGGATATGACTTGTTTACCTTGACTAACAGTAGACCACTAGTATAGCTGAGGTTGAGGATATGACTTGTTTACCTTGACTAACAGTAGACCACTAGTATAGCTGAGGTTGAGGATATGACTTGTTTACCTTGACTAACAGTAGACCACTAGTATAGCTGAGGTTGAGGATATGACTTGTTTACCTGACTAACAGTAGACCACTAGTATAGCTGAGGTTGAGGATATGACTTGTTTACCTTGACTAACAGTAGACCACTAGTATAGCTGAGGTTGAGGATATGACTTGTTTACCTTGACTAACAGTAGACCACTAGTATAGCTGAGGTTGAGGATATGACTTGTTTACCTTGACTAACAGTAGACCACTAGTATAGCTGAGGTTGAGGATATGACTTGTTTACCTTGACTAACAGTAGACCACTAGTATAGCTGAGGTTGAGGATATGACTTGTTTACCTTGACTAACAGTAGACCACTAGTATAGCTGAGGTTGAGGATATGACTTGTTTACCTTGACTAACAGTAGACCACTAGTATAGCTGAGGTTGAGGATATGACTTGTTTACCTTGACTAACAGTAGACCACTAGTATAGCTGAGGTTGAGGATATGACTTGTTTACCTTGACTAACAGTAGACCACTAGTATAGCTGAGGTTGAGGATATGACTTGTTTACCTTGACTGACAGTAGACCACTAGTATAGCTGTTATGACTTGTTTACCTTGACTGACAGTAGACCACTAGTATCAGTCCTGTGGTGTGTGTGTGTGAGAGAGTGGTGAGTGGGAGAGTGGTGCTCTGATGACTACCTGACCAGATATATCTGTTATGACTGGGGAGAGTGGTGCTCTGATGACTACCTGACCAGATATATCTGTTATGACTGGGGAGAGTGGTGCTCTGATGACTACCTGACCAGATATATCTGTTATGACTGGGGAGAGTGGTGCTCTGGTGACTACCTGACCAGATATATCTGTTATGACTGGGGAGAGTGGTGCTCTGATGACTACCTGACCAGATATATCTGTTATGACTGGGGAGAGTGGTGCTCTGATGACTACCTGACCAGATATATCTGTTATGACTGGGGAGAGTGGTGCTCTGATGACTACCTGACCAGATATATCTGTTATGACTGGGGAGAGTGGTGCTCTGGTGACTACCTGACCAGATATATCTGTTATGACTGGGGACAGTGGTACTCTGATGACAGCCTGACCAGATATATCTGTTATGACTGGGGACAGTGGTTCTCTGATGACTACCTGACCAGATATATCTGTTATGACTGGGGACAGTGGTTCTCTGATGACTACCTGACCAGATATATCTGTTATGACTGGGGACAGTGGTTCTCTGATGACTACCTGACCAGATATATCTGTTATGACTGGGGACAGTGGTTCTCTGATGACTACCTGACCAGATATATCTGTTATGACTGGGGACAGTGGTTCTCTGATGACTACCTGACCAGATATATCTGTTATGACTGGGGACAGTGGTTCTCTGATGACTACCTGACCAGATATATCTGTTATGACTGGGGACAGTGGTTCTCTGATGACTACCTGACCAGATATATCTGTTATGACTGGGGAGAGTGGTGCTCTGGTGACTACCTGACCAGATATATCTGTTATGACTGGGGAGAGTGGTGCTCTGATGACTACCTGACCAGATATATCTGTTATGACTGGGGACAGTGGTACTCTGATGACTACCTGACCAGATATATCTGTTATGACTGGGGACAGTGGTGCTCTGATGACTACCTGACCAGATATATCTGTTATGACTGGGGAGAGTGGTGCTCTGATGACAGCCTGACCAGATATATCTGTTATGACTGGGGACAGTGGTTCTCTGATGACTACCTGACCAGATATATCTGTTATGACTGGGGACAGTGGTTCTCTGATGACTACCTGACCAGATATATCTGTTATGACTGGGGACAGTGGTTCTCTGATGACTACCTGACCAGATATATCTGTTATGACTGGGGACAGTGGTTCTCTGATGACTACCTGACCAGATATATCTGTTATGACTGGGGACAGTGGTACTCTGATGACAGCCTGACCAGATATATCTGTTATGACTGGGGACAGTGGTTCTCTGATGACTACCTGACCAGATATATCTGTTATGACTGGGGACAGTGGTTCTCTGATGACTACCTGACCAGATATATCTGTTATGACTGGGGACAGTGGTTCTCTGATGACTACCTGACCAGATATATCTGTTATGACTGGGGACAGTGGTTCTCTGATGACTACCTGACCAGATATATCTGTTATGACTGGGGACAGTGGTTCTCTGATGACTACCTGACCAGATATATCTGTTATGACTGGGGACAGTGGTTCTCTGATGACTACCTGACCAGATATATCTGTTATGACTGGGGACAGTGGTTCTCTGATGACTACCTGACCAGATATATCTGTTATGACTGGGGAGAGTGGTGCTCTGGTGACTACCTGACCAGATATATCTGTTATGACTGGGGAGAGTGGTGCTCTGATGACTACCTGACCAGATATATCTGTTATGACTGGGGAGAGTGGTGCTCTGATGACTACCTGACCAGATATATCTGTTATGACTGGGGACAGTGGTACTCTGATGACTACCTGACCAGATATATCTGTTATGACTGGGGACAGTGGTTCTCTGATGACTACCTGACCAGATATATCTGTTATGACTGGGGACAGTGGTTCTCTGATGACTACCTGACCAGATATATCTGTTATGACTGGGGACAGTGGTGCTCTGATGACTACCTGACCAGATATATCTGTTATGACTGGGGAGAGTGGTGCTCTGATGACTACCTGACCAAATGGGGAGAGTGGTGCTCTGATGACTACCTGACCAGATATATCTGTTATGACTGGGGAGAGTGGTTCTCTGATGACTACCTGACCAGATATATCTGTTATGACTGGGGACAGTGGTGCTCTGATGACTACCTGACCAGATATATCTGTTATGACTGGGGACAGTGGTACTCTGATGACAGCCTGAGTACAGAATCGATAGGTGACTCAGGGACAAGATGTTTTCAACAGCACTCACAATGGGACAATGGCCAAGCTCATGAACACTGAAAGCAGTCAAGGCTTCTCTGTTTCTCTGCCTTTTCTTTTTAAAACAGTGGATGGGAGAGATTTCAGACACACACACACACACACACACACACACACACACACACACACACACACACACACACACACACACACACACACACACACACACACACACACACAGAGCAATATCCATTGCTATTTTCTCTCATAGCTGCAACTCCCCAACGGGCTCAGGAGAGGCAAAGGTCAAGTCATGAGTCCTCCAAAACATTACCCGCCAAATCGCGCTTCTTAACACCCGCCTGCTTAACCCGGAAGCCAGCCGCACCAATGTGTCGGAGGAAACACTATTCAACTCATGACCGGAGTCAGCCTGCAGGCGCCTGGCCCACCACCAGAGCACACTAGAGCGCGATGAGCCAAGTAAAGCCCCCCCGGACAAACCCTCCCCTAACCCGGACAACGCTGGGCCAATTGTGCACTCCCTATGGGACTCCCGTTCATGGTTGTGACACAGCCTGGGATCAAAGCCGGGTCTGTAGTGATGCCTCAAGCACTGTGATGAAGTGCCTTACACCTCTGAGCCAATCTGGAGGCCCATTCCTTTTATGTTTTATCCTGAAAAACTCCCCAGTCCTTAACGATTACAAGCATACCCATAACATGATGCAGCCACCACTATGCTTGAAAATATGGTACTCAGCAATGTTTTGTATTGTATTGGTCCTTAACACAACACCTTGTAGGCCAGTGACAAAAAAAATCTAAATTTATTCAATTTTACATTCAGGCTGTAGCACAACAAAATGTGGAAAAGGTTAAGGGGTGTGAATACATTCCGAAGGCACTATAGGTGAAGGTAGGTAGATTTAGGCACAGCCGTGGGAAGTAGGGGTACTGAGTGTGCTGCAGCACCCCCTGTGATGATTTGGCTCAGTTGGTAGAGCATGGTACTTGCAATGCTATGATTGTGGGTTTGTTTCCCACGGGGGACCAGTACGAAAAAGAATGAAATGTTTGCACTCACCACTGTAAGTTACTCTGGATGAGTCCTGTATTACTAAAACGGAAATGGAATGAATAAACCATTTCAGTTTTCACATAGAAATAAGTTGAATTTGCAAAGTATTTCAAGAAACTGAAAAACATATATCAAGCAAGTATTTTTATATTCCACAAAAGCATTATCAGATTAATTGTTTTGAACAGATAATTATCAGACTCAAGTTACAAAAATAGGTAAACACTCAAATACATTTAGTTCGACGTCTGTAACACGGACCTTTACTAGTCCTGTATTAACAGACCTTTACTAGTCCTGTATTAACAGACCTTTACTAGTCCTGTATTAGCAGATCTTTACTAGTCCTGTATTAACAGACCTTTACTAGTCCTGTATTAACGGACCTTTACTAGTCCTGTATTAACAGACCTTTACTAGTCCTGTATTAGCAGATCTTTACTAGTCCTGTATTAACGGACCTTTACTAGTCCTGTATTAACAGACCTTTACTAGTCCTGTATTAGCAGATCTTTACTAGTCCTGTATTAACAGACCTTTACTTGTCCTGTATTAAAGGACCTTTAGTAGTCCTGTATTAACAGACCTTTACTAGTCCTGTATTAACGGACCTTTACTAGTCCTGTATTAACGGACCTTTACTAGTCCTGTATTAACAGACCTTTACTAGTCCTGTATTAACGGACCTTTACTAGTCCTGTATTAACGGACCTTTACTAGTCCTGTATTAACGGACCTTTACTAGTCCTGTATTAACGGACCTTTACTAGTCCTGTATTACCTTTACTAGTCCTGACCTTTACTAGTCCTGTATTAAAGGACCTTTACTAGTCCTGTATTAAAGGACCTTTACTAGTCCTGTATTAAAGGACCTTTACTAGTCCTGTATTAACGGACCTTTACTAGTCCTGTATTAACAGACCTTTACTAGTCCTGTATTAACGGACCTTTACTAGTCCTGTATTAACAGACCTTTACTAGTCCTGTATTAACAGACCTTTACTAGTCCTGTATTAACGGACCTTTACTAGTCCTGTATTAACGGACCTTTACTAGTCCTGTATTAACGGACCTTTACTAGTCCTGTATTAACGGACCTTTAGTAGTCCTGTATTAACGGACCTTTACTAGTCCTGTATTAACGGACCTTTACTAGTCCTGTATTAACGGACCTTTACTAGTCCTGTATTAAAGGACCTTTACTAGTCCTGTATTAACGGACCTTTACTAGTCCTGTATTAACGGACCTTTACTAGTCCTGTATTAACGGACCTTTAGTAGTCCTGTATTAACGGACCTTTACTAGTCCTGTATTAACGGACCTTTACTAGTCCTGTATTAACTAGACCTTTACTAGTCCTGTATTAACGGACCTTTACTAGTCCTGTATTAACGGACCTTTACTAGTCCTGTATTAACGGACCTTTACTAGTCCTGTATTAACGGACCTTTACTAGTCCTGTATTAACGGACCTTTACTAGTCCTGTATTAACGGACCTTTACTAGTCCTGTATTAACGGACCTTTACTAGCCCTGTATTAACGGACCTTTACTAGTCCTGTATTAACGGACCTTTACTAGTCCTGTATTAACGGACCTTTACTAGTCCTGTATTAACGGACCTTTACTAGTCCTGTATTAACGGACCTTTACTAGTCCTGTATTAACAGGACCTTTACTAGTCCTGTATTAACGGACCTTTACTAGTCCTGTATTAACGGACCTTTACTAGTCCTGTATTAACGGACCTTTACTAGTCCTGTATTAACGGACCTTTACTAGTCCTGTATTAACGGACCTTTACTAGTCCTGTATTAACGGACCTTTACTAGTCCTGTATTAACGGACCTTTACTAGTCCTGTATTAACGGACCTTTACTAGTCCTGTATTAACGGACCTTTACTAGTCCTGTATTAAAGGACCTTTACTAGTCCTGTATTAACAGACCTTTACTAGTCCTGTATTAACGGGCCTTTACTAGTCCTGTATTAACGGACCTTTACTAGTCCTGTATTAACGGACCTTTACTAGTCCTGTATTAACGGGCCTTTACTAGTCCTGTATTAACGGGCCTTTACTAGTCCTGTATTAACGGACCTTTACTAGTCCTGTATTAACGGACCTTTACTAGTCCTGTATTAACGGGCCTTTACTAGTCCTGTATTAACGGACCTTTACTAGTCCTGTATTAACGGACCTTTACTAGTCCAGTATTAACGGACCTTTACTAGTCCTGTATTAACGGACCTTTACTAGTCCTGTATTAACAGACCTTTACTAGTCCTGTATTAACAGACCTTTACTAGTCCTCTATTAACAGACCTTTACTAGTCCTCTATTAACGGACCTTTACTAGTCCTGTATTAACGGACCTTTACTAGTCCTGTATTAACAGACCTTTACTAGTCCTGTATTAACAGACCTTTATTAGTCCTGTATTAACGGACCTTTACTAGTCCTGTATTAACAGACCTTTACTAGTCCTGTATTAACAGACCTTTATTAGTCCTGTATTAACAGACCTTTACTAGTCCTGTATTAACGGACCTTTACTAGTCCTGTATTAACAGACCTTTACTAGTCCTGTATTAACAGACCTTTACTAGTCCTGTATTAACAGACCTTTATTAGTCCTGTATTAACAGACCTTTACTAGTCCTGTATTAACGGACCTTTACTAGTCCTGTATTAACGGACCTTTACTAGTCCTCTATTAACAGACCTTTACTAGTCCTGTATTAACAGGCCTTTACTAGTCCTGTATTAACAGACCTTTACTAGTCCTGCATTAACAGACCTTTACTAGTCCTGTATTAACAGACCTTTACTAGTCCTGTATTAACAGACCTTTACTAGTCCTGTATTAACAGACCTTTACTAGTCCTGTATTAACGGACCTTTACTAGTCCTGTATTAACAGACCTTTACTAGTCCTGTATTAACAGACCTTTACTAGTCCTGTATTAACAGACCTTTACTAGTCCTGTATTAACAGACCTTTACTAGTCCTGTATTAGAGGCCCGTTGAACCATCCTAAATGAATATACCTTTGTTCTCACAGGTCCAGGCGAAGCCCCCAAAGAAGAAGTGTGAGTATGGTTGTCTCTCTCTGGCCCCAAGCCCATATTTCTCTCACTAATCCACTGCTTTTCAATTCTTAAGGGGGCACAAACGAGTGTACACATTATCTGGGGAGTAGGGGAATCGGCATTGAGCTAGAGTTGTTATTGTTGTTGTTGTCAGTGTGACAGCTGTAGGTGGAGAATGTGCTGTTGTTGTCAGTATGACAGCTGTAGGTAGGTAGAGAATGTGCTGTTGTTGTCAGTATGACAGCTGTAGGTAGGTGGAGAATGTGCTGTTGTTGTCAGTATGACAGCTGTAGGTAGGTGGAGAATGTGCTGTTGTTGTCAGCATGACAGCTGTAGGTAGGTGGAGAATGTGCTGTTGTTGTCAGTATGACAGCTGTAGGTAGGTAGAGAATGTGCTGTTGTTGTCAGTATGACAGCTGTAGGTAGGTGGAGAATGTGCTGTTGTTGTCAGTATGACAGCTGTAGGTAGGTGGAGAATGTGCTGTTGTTGTCAGCATGACAGCTGTAGGTGGAGAATGTGCTGTTGTCAGCATGACAGCTGTAGATGGAGAATGTGCTGTTGTTGTCAGCATGACAGCTGTAGATGGAGAATGTGCTGTTGTTGTCAGTATGACAGCTGTAGGTAGAGAATGTGCTGTTGTTGTCAGCATGACAGCTGTAGGTGGAGAATGTGCTGTTGTTGTCAGCATGACAGCTGTAGATGGAGAATGTGCTGTTGTTGTCAGTATGACAGCTGTAGGTGGAGAATGTGTTGTTGTTGTCAGCATGACAGCTGTAGATGGAGAATATGTGGTTGTTGTCAGTATGACAGCTGTAGGTGGAGAATGTGCTGTTGTTGTCAGCATGACAGCTGTAGATGGAGAATGTGCTGTTGTTGTCAGTATGACAGCTGTAGGTAGGTGGAGAATGTGCTGTTGTTGTCAGCATGACAGCTGTAGATGGAGAATATGTGGTTGTTGTCAGTATGACAGCAGTAGATGGAGAATATGCTGTTGTTGTCAGTATGACAGCTGTAGATGGAGAATGTGTTGTTGTCAGTATGACAGCTGTAGGTGGAGAATGTGCTTTTGTTGTCAGCATGACAGCTGTAGATGGAGAATGTGCTGTTGTTGTCAGCATGACAGCTGTAGGTGGAGAATGTGCTGTTGTTGTCAATATGACAGCTGTAGGTTGGTGGAGAATGTGCTGTTGTTGTCAGTATGACAGCTGTAGGTTGGTGGAGAATGTGCTGTTGTTGTCAGTATGACAGCTGTAGGTTGGTGGAGAATGTGCTGTTGTTGTCAGTATGACAGCTGTAGGTAGGTGGAGAATGTGCTGTTGTTGTCAGTATGACAGCTGTAGGTGGAGAATGTGCTGTTGTTGTCAGTATGACAGCTGTAGGTAGGTGGAGAATGTGCTGTTGTTGTCAGTATGACAGCTGTAGGTAGGTGGAGAATGTGCTGTTGTTGTCAGTATGACAGCTGTAGGTAGGTGGAGAATGTGCTGTTGTTGTCAGTATGACAGCTGTAGGTGGAGAATGTGCTGTTGTTGTCAGTATGACAGCTGTAGATGGAGAATGTGCTGTTGTTGTCAGTATGACAGCTGTAGGTGGAGAATGTGCTGTTGTTGTCAGTATGACAGCTGTAGATGGAGAATGTGCTGTTGTTGTCAGTATGACAGCTGTAGATGGAGAATGTGCTGTTGTCAGTATGACAGCTGTAGGTGGAGAATGTGCTGTTGTTGTCAGTATGACAGCTGTAGGTTGGTGGAGAATGTGCTGTTGTTGTCAGTATGACAGCTGTAGGTAGGTGGAGAATGTGCTGTTGTTGTCAGTATGACAGCTGTAGGTAGGTGGAGAATGTGCTGTTGTTGTCAGTATGACAGCTGTAGGTAGGTGGAGAATGTACTGTTGTCAGTATGACAGCTGTAGGTAGGTGGAGAATGTGCTGTTGTTGTCAGTATGACAGCTGTAGGTAGGTGGAGAATGTACTGTTGTCAGTATGACAGCTGTAGGTAGGTGGAGAATGTGCTGTTGTCAGTATGACAGCTGTAGGTAGGTGGAGAATGTGCTGTTGTTGTCAGCATGACAGCTGTAGGTGGAGAATGTGCTGTTGTTGTCAGCATGACAGCTGTAGGTGGAGAATGTGCTGTTGTTGTCAGCATGACAGCTGTAGATGGAGAATGTGCTGTTGTTGTCAGTATGTGCTGTTGGTGGAGAATGTGCTGTTGTTGTCAGCATGACAGCTGTAGATGGAGAATATGTGGTTGTTGTCAGTATGACAGCTGTAGATGGAGAATATGTGGTTGTTGTCAGCATGACAGCTGTAGGTGGAGAATGTGCTGTTGTTGTCAGTATGACAGCTGTAGGTTGGTGGAGAATGTGCTGTTGTTGTCAGTATGACAGCTGTAGGTGGAGAATGTGTTGTTGTTGTCAGTATGACAGCTGTAGGTTGGTGGAGAATGTGCTGTTGTTGTCAGTATGACAGCTGTAGGTGGAGAATGTGCTGTTGTTGTCAGTATGACAGCTGTAGGTTGGTGGAGAATGTGCTGTTGTTGTCAGTATGACAGCTGTAGGTGGAGAATGTGTTGTTGTTGTCAGTATGACAGCTGTAGGTGGAGAATGTGCTGTTGTCAGTATGACAGCTGTAGATGGAGAATGTGCTGTTGTTGTCAGTATGACAGCTGTAGATGGAGAATGTGTTGTTGTCAGTATGACAGCTGTAGGTGGAGAATGTGCTGTTGTTGTCAGCATGACAGCTGTAGGTGGAGAATGTGCTGTTGTTGTCAGCATGACAGCTGTAGATGGAGAATGTGCTGTTGTTGTTAGCATGACAGCTGTAGGTGGAGAATGTGCTGTTGTTGTCAATATGACAGCTGTAGATGGAGAATGTGTTGTTGTCAGCATGACAGCTGTAGATGGAGAATGTGCTGTTGTTGTCAGTATGACAGCTGTAGGTGGAGAATGTGCTGTTGTTGTCAGTATGACAGCTGTAGGTAGGTGGAGAATGTGCTGTTGTCAGTATGACAGCTGTAGGTGGAGAACGTGCTGTTGTTGTCAGTATGACAGCTGTAGATGGAGAATGTGCTGTTGTCAGTATGACAGCTGTAGGTGGAGAATGTGCTGTTGTTGTCAGTATGACAGCTGTAGGTTGGTGGAGAATGTGCTGTTGTTGTCAGTATGACAGCTGTAGGTAGGTGGAGAATGTGCTGTTGTTGTCAGTATGACAGCTGTAGGTAGGTGGAGAATGTGCTGTTGTTGTCAGTATGACAGCTGTAGGTTGGTGGAGAATGTGCTGTTGTTGTCAGTATGACAGCTGTAGGTAGGTGGAGAATGTGCTGTTGTTGTCAGTATGACAGCTGTAGGTAGGTGGAGAATGTGCTGTTGTTGTCAGTATGACAGCTGTAGGTTGGTGGAGAATGTGCTGTTGTTGTCAGTATGACAGCTGTAGGTTGGTGGAGAATGTGCTGTTGTTGTCAGTATGACAGCTGTAGGTGGAGAATGTGCTGTTGTCAGTATGACAGCTGTAGGTTGGTGGAGAATGTGCTGTTGTTGTCAGTATGACAGCTGTAGGTGGAGAATGTGTTGTTGTTGTCAGTATGACAGCTGTAGGTGGAGAATGTGCTGTTGTCAGTATGACAGCTGTAGGTGGAGAATGTGTTGTTGTTGTCAGTATGACAGCTGTAGATGGAGAATGTGCTGTTGTCAGTATGACAGCTGTAGGTGGAGAATGTGCTGTTGTTGTCAGTATTTCAGCTGTAGATGGAGAATGTGCTGTTGTCAGTATGACAGCTGTAGGTGGAGAATGTGCTGTTGTTGTCAGTATGACAGCTGTAGATGGAGAATGTGTTGTTGTCAGTATGACAGCTGTAGGTGGAGACTGTGCTGTTGTTGTCAGCATGACAGCTGTAGATGGAGAATGTGCTGTTGTTGTCAGCATGACAGCTGTAGGTGGAGAATGTGCTGTTGTTGTCAATATGACAGCTGTAGATTGGTGGAGAATGTGCTGTTGTTGTCAGTATGACAGCTGTAGGTGGAGAATGTGTTGTTGTTGTCAGTATGACAGCTGTAGATGGAGAATGTGCTGTTGTCAGTATGACAGCTGTAGGTAGGTGGAGAATGTGCTGTTGTCAGTATGACAGCTGTAGGTGGAGAACGTGCTGTTGTTGTCAGTATGACAGCTGTAGATGGAGAATGTGCTGTTGTCAGTATGACAGCTGTAGGTGGAGAATGTGCTGTTGTTGTCAGTATGACAGCTGTAGGTTGGTGGAGAATGTGCTGTTGTTGTCAGTATGACAGCTGTAGGTAGGTGGAGAATGTGCTGTTGTTGTCAGTATGACAGCTGTAGGTGGAGAATGTGCTGTTGTTGTCAGTATGACAGCTGTAGGTTGGTGGAGAATGTGCTGTTGTTGTCAGTATGACAGCTGTAGGTAGGTGGAGAATGTTCTGTTGTTGTCAGTATGACAGCTGTAGGTGGAGAACGTGCTGTTGTTGTCAGTATGACAGCTGTAGGTAGGTGGAGAATGTGCTGTTGTTGTCAGTATGACAGCTGTAGATGGAGAATGTGCTGTTGTCAGTATGACAGCTGTAGGTGGAGAATGTGCTGTTGTTGTCAGTATGACAGCTGTAGGTTGGTAGAGAATGTGCTGTTGTTGTCAGTATGACAGCTGTAGGTTGGTGGAGAATGTGCTGTTGTTGTCAGTATGACAGCTGTAGGTAGGTGGAGAATGTGCTGTTGTTGTCAGTATGACAGCTGTAGGTAGGTGGAGAATGTGCTGTTGTTGTCAGTATGACAGCTGTAGGTGGAGAATGTGCTGTTGTTGTCAGCATGACAGCTGTAGATGGAGAATGTGCTGTTGTTGTCAGCATGACAGCTGTAGGTGGAGAATGTGCTGTTGTCAGTATGACAGCTGTAGATGGAGAATGTGCTGTTGTTGTCAGCATGACAGCTGTAGATGGAGAATGTGTTGTTGTTGTCAGCATGACAGCTGTAGATGGAGAATGTGCTGTTGTTGTCAGCATGACAGCTGTAGGTGGAGAATGTGTTGTTGTTGTCAGTATGACAGCTGTAGATGGAGAATGTGCTGTTGTCAGTATGACAGCTGTAGATGGAGAATGTGCTGTTGTTGTCAGTATGACAGCTGTAGGTGAAGAATGTGTGGTTGTTGTAAGCTAATAGGTGTGTTCTTTCATTAAAGGTGAACTTCCAGTCACTGCTCTGTTTATCCCAGCCAGGCACCACAATCATCTCCATCCGGTCTCACTCACACTCAGTCCTCACCTTGCCCACAAGGCCCTGCCTCTCAACTATAAAAGGAAAAACACAATTTCCTAGAATTAATGAGTCAGACATTAGTCAAATACTGTGGATTACTTCCTGATAAACATATTGACAGTTAGGCAGAGTTCTCAACAAGCTGCCTGATAAACATATTGACAGTTAGGCAGAGTTCTCAACAAGCTGCCTGATAAACATATTGACAGTTAGGCAGAGTTCTCAACAAGCTGCCTGATAAACATATTGACAGTTAGGCAGAGTTCTCAACAAGCTGCCTGATAAACATATTGACAGTTAGGCAGAGTTCTCAACAAGCTGCCTGATAAACATATTGACAGTTAGGCAGAGTTCTCAACAAGCTGCCTGATAAACATATCGACAGTTAGGCAGAGTTCTCAACAAGCTGCCTGATAAACATATCGACAGTTAGGCAGAGTTCTCAACAAGCTGCCTGATAAACATATTGACAGTTAGGCAGAGTTCTCAACAAGCTGCCTGATAAACATATTGACAGTTAGGCAGAGTTCTCAACAAGCTGCCTGATAAACATATTGACAGTTAGGCAGAGTTTCAACAAGCTGCCTGATAAACATATTGACAGTTAGGCAGAGTTCTCAACAAGCTGCCTGATAAACATATTGACAGTTAGGCAGAGTTCTCAACAAGCTGCCTGATAAACATATTGACAGTTAGGCAGAGTTCTCAACAAGCTGCCTGATAAACATATTGACAGTTAGGCAGAGTTCTCAACAAGCTGCCTGATAAACATATTGACAGTTAGGCAGAGTTCTCAACAAGCTGCCTGATAAACATATTGACAGTTAGGCAGAGTTCTCAACAAGCTGCCTGATAAACATATTGACAGTTAGGCAGAGTTCTCAACAAGCTGCCTGATAAACATATTGACAGGCAAGCCAAGTTCTCAACAAGCCTAGTGGGTCCCATGTGGCTCAGTTGGTAGAGCATGGTGCTTGCAATGCCAGGGTTGTGGGAGAATATGGGTTTGATTCCCACGGAGGACCAGTACTAAGTAAAAAAAAAAGTGTGACTGTAAGTCGCTCTGGATAAGAGCCTCTGCTAAATGACTGAAAATAATGATAGCCAGGTCATCAATGAGACTGGTTTCACCACTGCAACAGAGCTTCAAAACAGGTCTCTGGTGGAGAAAAGACCCCTAGATGGTGAACACCCATGAGCATGCACATTTACATATTGGACAGACCTGAGTTGATTACTATTTCCTAGCCATGCCATTCATTAACCTTTTTTTGATGTGACTGTGTGTTTGACCGTGTGTCAGAGCTCCCGGGGGTGATGGACTTATCACTGACTTATCACTGACTTATCACTGACTTATCACTGACTTATCACTGACTTATTACTGGCTGACTTATTACTGGCTGACTTATTACTGGCTGACTTATTACTGGCTGACTTATTACTGGCTGACTTATTACTGACTGACTGAGTTATTACTGACTGACTGAGTTATGACTGACTGACTGAGTTATGACTGACTGACTGAGTTATTACTGACTTATTACTGACTGACTGAGTTATGACTGACTGACTGAGTTATTACTGACTTATTACTGACTGACTGACTGACTGAATTATTACTGACTGACTGAGTTATTACTGACTGACTGAGTTATTACTGAGTGACTGTGTTATTACTGACTGACTGAAGTATTACTGACTGACTGTGTTATTACTGACTTATTACTGACTGACTGAGTTATGACTGACTGACTGAGTTATGACTGACTGACTGTGTTATTACTGACTGACTGTGTTATTACTGACTGACTGAAGTATTACTGACTGACTGTGTTATTACTGACTTATTACTGACTGACTGAGTTATGACTGACTGACTGTGTTATTACTGACTGACTGTGTTATTACTGACTTATTACTGACTGACTGAGTTATGACTGACTGACTGTGTTATTACTGACTGACTGTGTTATTACTGACTGACTGTGTTATTACTGAGTGACTGAGTTATTACTGAGTGACTGAAGTATTAGTGACTATTACTGACTGATGATGTCATTTACAGCACAGAGGAGTCTGCACAAGAAGAAGAAAAAAGGATGTGAGTAATATGCCCTGTGTGTGTGTGACTTTGTTTGCTTGAAGGTCACTGTGATCAAGACCTGTCTATCTATGTCTTTCTCACTGTGTGTGTGTGTGTGTGTGTGTGTGTGTGTGTGTGTGTGTGGTTGTGTGTGGTTGTGTGTCCTCTTCTCTCAGGAACTATGGAGGTGTGTATGTGGGACTACCAGCAGACCTGAGCATTATGCCTCCTATCCAGATGGGAACACACCAAGGTAACAGTCATACAGAGAGAGGCTGAGTATTGTTCTTAAACAAGATGTGCTGGGTTTGGATGTGAGTTTGAGAGGATGTCCACGTCTCAATGTGTTTCTCAGCCTCCGTTATAGACACAAAGACTCTCAATTTCCTGTCAGGCCTTAGAGGTCAGGAGGAAGCATGAGAGAGTTCTGGTTAAATACTTCTGACTGAGGAGGATCATTCTGAGAGAGAGGGATGTGGATATGGTGCTGTGGAACTGATCTGGTTGTGTGTTAGCAATCTGTGCTGCGGGGCGATCTGGCTGTGTGTTAGTGATTTGGTGGTGCCAGAGTGATTTGGTGGTGCCAGAGTGATTTGGTGGTGCCAGAGTGATTTGGTGGTGCCAGAGTGATTTGGTGGTGCCAGAGTGATTTGGTGGTGCCAGAGTGATTTGGTGGTGCCAGAGTGATTTGGTGGTGCCAGAGTGATTTGGTGGTGCCAGACTGATTTGGTGGTGCCAGAGTGATTTGGTGGTGCCAGAGTGATTTGGTGGTGCCAGAGTGATTTGGTGGTGCCAGAGTGATTTGGTGGTGCCAGAGTGATTTGGTGGTGCCAGAGTGATTTGGTGGTGCCAGAGTGATTTGGTGGTGCCAGAGTGATTTGGTGGTGCCAGAGTGATTTGGTGGTGCCAGAGTGATTTGGTGGTGCCAGAGTGATTTGGTGGTGCCAGAGTGATTTGGTGGTGCCAGAGTGATTTGGTGGTGCCAGAGTGATCTGGTGGTGCCAGAGTGATCTGGTGGTGCCAGAGTGATCTGGTGGTGCCAGAGTGATCTGGTGGTGTGTTAGGGATCTGGTGGTGTGTTAGGGATCTGGTGGTGCCAGAGTGATCTGGTGGTGCCAGAGTGATCTGGTGGTGCCAGAGTGATCTGGTGGTGTGTTAGTGATCTGGTGGTGCCAGAGAGATCTGGTGGTGTGTTAGTGATCTGCTGGTGCCAGAGTGATCTGGTGGTGTGTTAGTGATCTGATGGGGGGCGTGATCTGGTGGTGTGTTGGTGATCTGGTGGTGTGTTGGTGATCTGGTGGTGTGTTGGTGATCTGGTGGTGTGTTGGTGATCTGGTGGTGTGTTTGGTGATCTGGTGGTGCCAGAGTGATCTGGTGGTGTGTTAGTGATCAGGTGGTGCAAGAGTGATCTGGTGGTGTGTTAGTGATCTTATGGGGGGCGTGATCTGGTGGAGTGGGAGTGATCTGGTGGAGTGGGAGTGATCTGGTGGAGTGGGAGTGATCTGGTGGTGCGTTAGTGATCTGGTGGTGTGTTAGTGATCTGGTGGAATGGGAGTGATCTGGTGGAGTGGGAGTGATCTGGTGGTGCATTAGTGATCTGGTAGAGTGGGAGTGATCTGGTGGTGTGTTAGTGATCTGGTGGAGTGGGTGTGATCTGGTGGTGCATTAGTGATCTGGTGGAGTGGGAGTGATCTGGTGGTGCGTTAGTAATCTGGTGGTGCATTAGTGATCTGGTGGTGCGTTAGTGATCTGGTGGTGCCAGAGTGATCTGGTGGTGTGTTAGTGATCTGGTGGTGCCAGAGTGATCTGGTGGGGTGTTAGTTATCTGATGGGGGGCGTGATCTGGTGGTGCGTTGGTGATCTGGTGGTGTGTTGGTGATCTGGTGGTGTGTTGGTGATCTGGTGGTGTGTTGATGATCTGGTGGTGTGTTGATGATCTGGTGGTGTGTTGGTGATCTGGTGGTGCGTTAGTGATCTGGTGGTGCGTTAGTGATCTGGTGGTGCGTTAGTGATCTGGTGGAGTGGAAGTGATCTGGTGGAGTGGAAGTGATCTGGTGGTGCGTTAGTGATCTGGTGGTGCGTTAGTGATCTGGTGGTGCGTTAGGGATCTGGTGGTGCGTTAGTGATCTGGTGGTGCGTTAGTGATCTGGTGGTGCGTTAGTGATCTGGTGGTGCGTTAGTGATCTGGTGGTGCCAGAGTGATCTGGTGGTGCCAGAGTGATCTGGTGGTGCCAGAGTGATCTGGTGGTGCCAGAGTGATCTGGTGGTGCCAGAGTGATCTGGTGGTGCGTTAGTGATCTGGTGGTGCCAGAGTGATCTGGTGGTGTGTTAGTTATCTGATGGGGGGCGTGATCTGGTGGTGCGTTGGTGATCTGGTGGTGCGTTGGTGATCTGGTGGTGCGTTGGTGATCTGGTGGTGTGTTGATGATCTGGTGGTGTGTTGATGATCTGGTGGTGTGTTGGTGATCTGGTGGTGCGTTAGTGATCTGGTGGTGCGTTAGTGATCTGGTGGTGCGTTAGTGATCTGGTGGTGCGGAAGTGATCTGGTGGAGTGGAAGTGATCTGGTGGTGCGTTAGTGATCTGGTGGTGCGTTAGGGATCTGGTGGTGCGTTAGGGATCTGGTGGTGCGTTAGTGATCTGGTGGTGCGTTAGTGATCTGGTGGTGCCAGAATGATCTGGTGGTGCCAGAGTAATCTGGTGGTGTGTTAGTAATCTGGTGGTGCCAGAGTGATCTGGTGGTGTGTTAGTGATCTGGTGGTGTGTTAGTGATCTGGTGGTGCCAGAGTGATCTGGTGGTGTGTTAGTGATCTTATGGGGGCGTGATCTGGTGGTGTGTTAGTGATCTGGTGGAGTGGGAGTGATCTGGTGGTGCGTTAGTGATCTGGTGGTGCGTTAGTGATCTGGTGGAGTGGGAGTGATCTGGTGGTGCGTTAGTGATCTAGTGGAGTGGGAGTGATCTGGTGGTGCGTTAGTAATCTGGTGGTGCGTTAGTAATCTGGTGGTGCATTAGTGATCTGGTGGTGCCAGAGTGATCTGGTGGTGTGTTAGTGATCTGGTGGTGTGTTAGTGATCTGGTGGTGTGTTAGTGATCTGGTGGTGCCAGAGTGATCTGGTGGTGCCAGAGTGATCTGGTGGTGCCAGAGTGATCTGGTGGTGCCAGAGTGATCTGGTGGTGCCAGAGTGATCTGGTGGTGCCAGAGTGATCTGGTGGAGCGGGAGTGATCTGGTGGAGCGGGAGTGATCTGGTGGTGCGGGAGTGATCTGGTGGTGCGGGAGTGATCTGGTGGTGCGGGAGTGATCTGGTGGTGCGGGAGTGATCTGGTGGTGCCGGAGTGATCTGGTGGTGCCGGAGTGATCTGGTGGTGCCAGAGTGATCTGGTGGTGCCGGAGTGATCTGGTGGTGCCGGAGTGATCTGGTGGTGCCGGAGTGATCTGGTGGTGCCGGAGTGATCTGGTGGTGCCGGAGTGATCTGGTTGTGTGTTAGTGATCTGGTTGTGTGTTAGTGATCTGTTGTGTGTGATATTGATGCAACAGATACAGGTTATACACAGTGAAGATGGGTAAGAAAACGGGTTAGGTTTAGGGGTTAGGGAAAATAGGATTTTGATTGGGACTGAATTGTGCATGTGTGTGCGTGTGTGAGAGTATACATTTGTGTGGTCGTTTGTGTGTCCTGTTGGGTGTTATAATGAGGAGACTGGGGTCCTGTGGCAGGTAATTGGTAATGCCACTCTCCCCAGGGACTGGCAGAAGTGATGAGCACCTCAAGGAGGCTAGGGCTTACAGCCTTAATGAAGGTGTGTGTGTGTGTGTGTGTCAACATCTAGTCATTTTCTCTTTCCTCCCCACAGATGAGTGAAGCATCATTGAAACACCTTTCACTAAAGGTATGATGTCAACAGCTCCGATCTCAATATCAGATGTCAATATCCTATGTTAAACTCTCTGCCTCAATCTCAGAAGTTCATCTTTTGGGACTCTCACACCCACTACAGAGAGGGAGAGAGAGAACCTTCAGGATAATGATGATGTCAACAAGAATGAAGGAATGAATTGTTCTCTTTGATCTCTGATTGGCACCATGGGACCCAGTAGAACCCCTGGGGGACCAATCATCTCCCTCTCTCGCGCCATAGGAACTGAACTGGGATCAGTTTCTAAGGTGAGTAATCAGACAATGGGTCATATGCTCACCATGGATGTGACTGCTCAGGAGTCAGCGTTGTGTTTAATAGGCACAAAACAGAAGAAAAAAGTCTAAAACTCAATGAAAGGGAGAGGTACTTGTCCAATAAGAAATACTTATTTTCATTTGGGTTCCACAAAATTTGAAAACAGGCACCTTAATGAACACGACCCAGGTCAAAGGGCATCACGGATGTTGGAGTCGGCATTCACCACTCAGGATCATGAGACAAGACAACCTTCTACTCAGAACTAAATGTCAGACGGGATCAGATAGGCCTATTCAGATCTCCGCAATACCAGGAAACAAAACAAGACCTCTCTCAGAACTCCTATTCAAATATTTCTTGATTTTCTCTCTCTGTCTCTGAGTCAATAGTTCTCAGAAATTCTCTCTATAGGAGCTGGATCAAATGTTCCCCATTGTATCATTGGTCGAATAGAGAATAATCTTTCTTCACTCAATATGTAGCATATGTATTTGGAGCATCAATATGTAGGCATATGTATTTGGAGCATCAATATGTAGCATATGTATTTGGAGCATCAATATGTAGGCATATGTATTTGGAGCATCAATATGTAGCATATGTATTTGGAGCATCAATATGTAGCATATGTATTTGGAGCATCAATATGTAGGCATATGTATTTGGAGCATCAATATGTAGCATATGTATTTGGAGCATCAATATGTAGGCATATGTATTTGGAGCATCAATATGTAGGCATATGTATTTGGAGCATCAATATGTAGCATATGTATTTGGAGCATCAATATGTAGGCATATGTATTTGGAGCATCAATATGTAGCATATGTATTTGGAGCATCAATATGTAGCATATGTATTTGGAGCATCAATATGTAGCATATATATTTGAAGCATCAATATGTAGCATATGTATTTGTAGCATCAATATGTAGCATATGTATTTGGAGCATCAATATGTAGCATATGTATTTGGAGCATCAATATGTAGGCATATGTATTTGGAGCATCAATATGTAGCATATGTATTTGGAGCATCAATATGTAGGCATATGTATTTGGAGCATCAATATGTAGCATATGTATTTGGAGCATCAATATGTAGCATATGTATTTGGAGCATCAATATGTAGGCATATGTATTTGGAGCATCAATATGTAGCATATGTATTTGGAGCATCAATATGTAGGCATATGTATTTGGAGCATCAATATGTAGCATATGTATTTGGAGCATCAATATGTAGGCATATGTATTTGGAGCATCAATATGTAGCATATGTATTTGGAGCATCAATATGTAGCATATGTATTTGGAGCATCAATATGTAGCATATGTATTTGGAGCATCAATATGTAGGCATATGTATTTGGAGCATCAATATGTAGGCATATGTATTTGGAGCATCAATATGTAGCATATGTATTTGGAGCATCAATATGTAGCATATGTATTTGGAGCATCAATATGTAGCATATGTATTTGGAGCATCAATATGTAGCATATGTATTTGGAGCATCAATATGTAGGCATATGTATTTGGAGCATCAATATGTAGCATATGTATTTGGAGCATCCACGTTTTCTTTTCTTGAATGTATTCCAACATGTTAAATATTTTCACAACATAGTTTCCACATTCTTAAATAAATCTCATGGAAATGCATTGTGTGCTCGTGTGCATATGTCTTCACGTATGATTTCTGTACGTGTGCGTGCATGTGTTGTGTGTCTGTCTCTGTGTGTGTTTTTTTCTCTGTGTAATTGAAAGGCCTATTCCTCACCATTCATCTCCTCAGTATGACTGGCCTACACTTCATGTACAGTTTACTTGTTTCAAACGACTATAGACTAGTTTTAGATCGACTCCTTGGAGACCGTAACTATCAGCTCCTCAGAGACCGTAACGATCAGCTCCTCGGAGACCGTAACTATCAACTCCTTGGAGACCGTAACTATCAACTCCTTGGAGACCGTAACTATCAACTCCTTTGAGACCATAACTATCAACTCCTTTGAGACCGTAACTATCAACTCCTTTGAGACCGTAACTATCAACTCCTTTGAGACCGTAACTATCAACTCCTTGGAGACCGTAACTATCAACTCCTTGGAGACCGTAACTATCAACTCCTTGGAGACCGTAACTATCAACTCCTTGGAGACCGTAACTATCAACTCCTTGGAGACCGTAACTATCAACTCCTTGGAGACCGTAACTACCGACTTCTTGGAGACCTTTCAGAGACACATTTCAGAGACACAACTCCGACTGTATGATACCATAACCTATGTAACTCTGGATAAGAGCGTCTGCTAAATGACTTAAATGTAAATGTAAATGTAACAACAGAAACCTACTTACTCTAGGTTGACAGTATGGAAAAATACATGATGAAATTATGAATCTGTGTACGTGTGCGTATGTGTGACACAAGATGTCAATCACCTACAGCACAAGCAGCATCCACACTCTCTTACTGTGTTTGTTGTCAATCAGATCCTTGTGGTTCATTATGTCAACAAGCTAGCTAAAACTGTGGTCTGGTTATCAGTCAATCAGCTTAAAGATTTCAGTAACATGGTTCAGGCCTTATTGAATTGACTTGCCCTATGGACTGGTTGGACTGTGGTTGCGTTCCAAATGGAACACTATTCCCTATATTGAAGTAGTTGGTGTTTTTAAAGGAGATGGTTTCTCATGACATCATTTCCTTTGTGTTGTGTGGTGTTGTGTGTCAGTCACCTCTCAGTAACACTGGCTAATCCAGGAACATTGGATAATCACCAACTCTGTTATTATCAACCTAGAAAACACAGAATACACCGTCTCTATGGTAACATCTCATCTGTGTGTGTGTGTCCATCACAATCCTCTTCGTCTTTACTTCCTGGGCTCCATTAAGGCTTGTTGTCCAGATTATGTTGTAACATGATGTCAAATAAACCAATGAGATGGGTTGATGCACATACAATAGTTTTCCTCGCTGTATATCTTGACTGTTTTGTTGGTTTTGATTCCACCTCCCTTGAAGCCACGTACGACCATCTTGATCCCATGAGTTTACGTTCTGTTTCGCTACACGGATTGGCAAAACATGATGTGAACTCATGAGTTCAAGACTGTCCTACGAGGCTGCCTCCCTTGTTCCAGAGAATAAAGAGATCATTCATTTGTGGTGATTAAATACATGGACAGGAACAATGACACTCACTCACACACACACACACACACACACACACACACACACACACACACACACACACACACACACACACATACAGAGAGAGGTTGGTGGCACCTTAATTGGGTAGAACGAGTTTGTGGTAATGCAGGGAGAGGAATCAGTGGAATGGTATCACATGGTTCCCAGGTGTTTGGGGAGAAGGTGTTTGTGGTAATGCAGGGAGAGGAATCAGTGGAATGGTATCACATGGTTCCCAGGTGTTTGGGGAGAAGGAGTTTGTGGTAATGCCGGGAGAGGAACCAGTAGAATGGTATCACATGGTTCCCAGGTGTTTGGGGAGAAGGAGTTTGTGGTAATGCAGGGAGAGGAACCAGTAGAATGGTATCACATGGTTCCCAGGTGTTTGGGGAGAAGGAGTTTGTGGTAATGCCGGGAGAGGAACCAGTAGAATGGTATCACATGGTTCCCAGGTGTTTGGGGAGAAGGAGTTTGTGGTAATGCCGGGAGAGGAACCAGTAGAATGGTATCACATGGTTCCCAGGTGTTTGGGGAGAAGGAGTTTGTGGTAATGCCGGGAGGGGAACCAGTAGAATGGTATCACATGGTTTCCAGGTGTTTGGGGAGAAGGAGTTTGTGGTAATGCCGGGAGAGGAACCAGTGGAATGGTATCACATGGTTCCCAGGTGTTTGGGGAGAAGGAGTTTGTGGTAATGCCGGGAGAGGAACCAGTAGAATGGTATCACATGGTTTCCAGGTGTCTGACGCCATTCCATTTGCTCCGTTCTGGCCATTATTATGAGCCGTCCTCCCCTCAGCAGCCTCCACTGACACACACACCCCCGCACATCTTTGTCACAGTAAACGGCGTGTAGACCAGTACCTCTGGCCTCAACAATGTGGCTAATTGCTGTTCTCTCAGGTAATGGGTGATAACACAGTCTACGTCCCCTGTGGGACCCTGTTCTCTATGTCGTGCACTACTTTTGACCACGGCCCACATAGGGCTTTGGTGATAAGTAGTGCACTATTAGGGAATAGAATGCCATTCCTATATGGCCAATGACTCACAACACTAAATCCCACTCACTCAGTCACTTCTCCCTGCTAGTTACAAACACCAACGCGTAGCAGACCTCTTCCGCTGAATCACCACTGTTTAATGGTAGTCACATGACTGTGTTCTATTGCCTTTAGAACATCATTGGAACAGCATGAACAGCACAACTGGGACATCTCATCACAGAGAGGAGGCAGTTGCCCCTGGAGACTGATATAATGTACAGATAAGAAACTGTGGTGGGTAAACTGATCCTAGATCTGTGCCTATGGGCATATTCTACCAGGAGCCACTTGGGGTTTGGTCCGAGGCTGCAGGGGTAGATGGGATGTTGAAGGATCTCTCAGGGGGATTGATGGTGGATTTCTGACTGGTGATGTGGCATTAACTGCAGGCCAAACACTGCCAATCAACAACACTGTAATCATAATAAGCTGTTTTCTGTGACACATGACATGGTACATGTCCACAGATAGATTATTTCATTTACACTTAACAGGATGGGCCATTTTAAAGATTCTCCCAACCCATGACTAGATTTAGAAAACAACTAAATGATGGAGTAAGAGAAAATATAACTATATGTAGTATTTCATGTTGAAAGAAGAGCAGTTTTGATGGTAGTTGTTCAGTTGGATGTAACAGCAGAGTCAAAACGGAAGTGTCTTGCTGTTCCACTGTCTGCCACAAAGTGTCAGTGTTATTCCACAGGAGAAATCGCACTACAGTTGTTTCAATGCCGGCCTCCTATGCTGTGTAAGGCAGAGGAGGCTGGTGGGAAGAGGCCAGTGGCAGTTCTAGCTTGTATGGCTCCCCGGGCGAACCCCCCCCCTTCACTCGAGCATCAATACATTACCCATCCCCCAACACTGTCAACCAAGAGTTAAGACTAAACTAATTCACCTTGGTGTTGTGCAGACTGGTCTTATATTATTCTTCTCTATATTATTATTCTCAACCTACCCCCCTCCCCCTACCTCTGGCTTCCAGTGGGGAGACCT
>NW_027004106.1:125000-132500 GCF_036934945.1 Oncorhynchus masou masou
TGCTCTAGGGCAACAGTGTCTAGATGGAATTTGTATTTGTGGTCCTGGTGACTGGACCTTTTTGGAACACCATTATTTTGGTCTTACTGAGATTTACTGTCGGGGCCCAGGTCTGACAGAATCTGTGCATAAGATCTAGGTGCTGCTGTAGGCCCTCCTTGGTTGGTGACAGAAGCACCAGATCATCAGCAAACAGCAGACATTTGACTTCAGATTCTAGTAGGGTGAGGCCGGGTGCTGCAGACTTTTCTAGTGCCCGCGCCAGTTCGTTGATATATATGTTGAAGAGGGTGGGGCTTAAGCTGCATCCCTGTCTAACCCCACGACCCTGTGTGAAGAAATGTGTGTGTTTTTTGCCAATTTTAACCGCACACTTGTTGTTTGTGTACATGGATTTTATGATGTCGTATGTTTTACCCCCAACACCACTTTCCATCAGTTTGTATAGCAGACCCTCATGCCAAATTGAGTCGAAGGCTTTTTGAAATCAACAAAGCATGAGAAGACTTTGCCTTTGTTTTGGTTTGTTTGGTTGTCAATTAGGGTGTGCAGGGTGAATACATGGTCTGTTGTACGGTAATTTGGTAAAAAGCCAATTTGACATTTGCTCAGTACATTGTTTTCATTGAGGAAGTGTACGAGTCTGCTGTTAATGATAATGCAGAGGATTTTCCCAAGGTTACTGTTGACGCATATTCCACGGTAGTTATTGGGGTCAAATTTGTCTCCATTTTTGTGGATTGGGGTGATCAGTCCTTGGTTCCAAATATTGGGGAAGATGCCAGAGCTAAGGACGATGTTAAAAAGTTTTAGTATAGCCAATTGGAATTTGTTGTCTGTATATTTGATCATTTCATTGAGGATACCATCAACACCACAGGCCTTTTTGGGTTGGAGGGTTTTTATTTTGTCCTGTAACTCATTCAATGTTATTGGAGAATCCAGTGGGTTCTGGTAGTCTTTAATAGTTGATTCTAAGATCTGTATTTGATCATGTAAATGTTTTTGCTCTTTATTCTTTGTTATAGAGCCAAAAAGATTGGAGAAGTGGTTTACCCATACATCTCCATTTTGGATAGATAATTCTTCGTGTTGTTGTTTGTTTAGTGTTTTCCAATTTTCCCAGAAGTGGTTAGAGTCTATGGATTCTTCAATTACATTGAGCTGATTTCTGACATGCTGTTCCTTCTTTTTCCGTAGTGTATTTCTGTATTGTTTTAGTGATTCACCATAGTGAAGGCGTAGACTCAGGTTTTCCGGGTCTCTATGTTTTTGGTTGGACAGGTTTCTCAATTTCTTTCTTAGAATTTTGCATTCTTCATCAAACCATTTGTCATTGTTGTTAATTTTCTTCGGTTTTCTATTTGAGATTTTTAGATTTGATAGGGAAGCTGAGAGGTCAAATATACTGTTAAGATTTTCTACTGCCAAGTTTACACCTTCACTATTACAGTGGAACGTTTTACCCAGGAAATTGTCTAAAAGGGATTGAATTTGTTGTTGCCTAATTGTTTTTTGGTAGGTTTCCAAACTGCATTCCTTCCATCTATAGCATTTCTTAATGTTACTCAGTTCCTTTGGCTTTGATGCCTCATGATTGAGTATTGCTCTGTTTAGGTAGACTGTGATTTTGCTGTGGTCTGATAGGGGTGTCAGTGGGCTGACTGTAAACGCTCTGAGAGACTCTGGGTTGAGGTCAGTGATAAAGTAGTCTACAGTACTACTGCCAAGAGATGAGCTATGTCTCTCTGTCTCTCTGTCTGTCTCTCTCTGTCTCTGTGTCTGTCTCTGTGTCTGTCTGTGTCTCTGTCTGTGTCTCTGTCTGTGTCTCTGTCTGTGTCTCTGTCTGTGTCTCTGTCTGTGTCTCTGTCTGTCTCTCTGTCTGTCTCTCTGTCTGTCTCTCTGTCTGTCTCTCTGTCTCTCTGTCTGTCTCTCTGTCTCTCTGTCTGTCTCTCTGTCTCTCTGTCTCTCTCTGTCTCTCTGTCTCTCTGTCTGTCTCTCTGTCTGTGTCTGTGTCTCTGTCTGTGTCTCTGTCTGTGTCTCTGTCTGTGTCTGTCTCTCTCTCTGTCTCTCTCTCTCTGTCTCTCTCTGTCTGTCTGTCTCTCTCTGTCTGTCTGTCTCTCTCTGTCTCTCTCTCTATCTCTGTCTGTCTCTCTCTCTCTGTCTGTCTCTCTCTCTCTGTCTGTCTCTCTCTCTCTGTCTGTCTCTCTCTCTGTCTCTCTCTTTATCAAAATATACTCTACAATATACTCTACTTCAGGCGATCAAAATCTAGAGACTTCCTTAGATTTCGTGCACCAGCTGTTGTTTACAAATATGCACAGACTGCCCCCCCTCATCTTACTGGAGTGTCCTGTTCTATCTTGCCCGCTAGCTGAATATTCATGTCGTCATTCAGCCACGATTCTGTGAAATACAGGATATTACAGTTTTTGATGTCCCGTTGGTAGGATATTCGTGATCGTACCTCGTCTAATTTATTGTCCAATGATGGCACGTTGGTGAGTAATATTGATGGTAACGGCAGCTTTCCCACTTGCCTTCTCCGCTTCTCCGCGTCCTCATGAGGCTTCCGGCTCTTTGTCCTCTGTACCTATGTCACTTCCTCTTGCAAATAACGGGGATATCGGGTGTTTGGAGAATGTCCTGTGTGTCCTGCTTGTTGAAGAAAACATCTTTGTCTAATCCAAGGTGATTGATCGCTGTCCTGATATCCAGAAGCTCTTTTCTGCTGTAAGATACGGTTGCAGAAACATTATGTACAAAATAAGTTACAAATAAGGTGAAAAAACCCACATAATAGCACAATTGGTTGGGCGCCTGTAAAACTGCTGCCATTTCCTCCGGCGCCATTTTTTCTATAAAATCCTTACTGTTGTTACTTTACCACACACAGCTCCATATCTCCTTAGGCCATGTGTATAAATGTGTGGTTGATGACTACCTCTCCTTACTATAGAGACAAAGGTCAGAGTTTAGAGGTCAAGCACTTGCACTCTAGTGACAGCCAGTCAAACTCAGGTTCACTGCCCTCCCCACTATTCTATATACAAGACTGAGCTCTTTCAGTCTGACACAGTCTCCAGTTGGACCAAGGTTCAGATTAAGCTGAATATGGGACAGTTTCAAGAAGTTGACTCAGCCATCTTAGCTTTATGTGTTGGCTTGGCTGGATGCTTGAGGCTTGCGTGACTGTGGTGTGGTGGAGAGATGGATGAGTGTACTGGTCTGTAGTGTAGCGTGTGCTGGTAGTCTGCTCTGCTGACAGAAATACGACTGCCTCGTCTGATCCAGGATCAGTTCAGATACATTTCTAATCTATATCACACATCTGCAGCCGCTAACTATGTCAAGGGAGAGAAAGAGGCAGGCAGGGAGGGAGAAAGAGAGAGAGATAGAGGGAGATAAAGAGTCAGGGAGGGAGGGAGAGAGAGAAGGTGAGAGAGAAGCACTTTCCTATTTTTTTTTCAGTCACTAACTACATTTGACAAGTGGCCAGACCAGGCTGTCACAATAACATCTCTATAGGTTGTATGAAACTGTCAGCAGAGAGGTGGCATGTCAACACACTTCATCCTATGAAAGTCAGATCTTGTTTTATCTGCGGTCCACTTAGTCCTTTATATTGACATAAAAGGTGCTGTGACTGTTACGGGTAATTACCCTCTTGGCCCCTACAGGCCCCTATAGGCCCTCAAGGGTCCCGTCCAGAGCGTGTATGACTGGGGCTCTGACGGACAGGAAGTGGAGTAATGCCCATTGGGGGGCAAAAAGGGCACATGCCCCCTCAGATTTGTCCAGTTTTTTTTTTCATTTTTCAGATGTTAAATTAAATATGGTTTCAAAACTGATCTTGTTAAAAAATATATATACAGTACCATAGCTGTCATCAAGGCAAAGGGTGGCTACTTTAAAGAATCTCAAATATAAAATACATGTTGATATTTTTAACACTTTTTTGGTTACTACATGATTCCATATCTGTTATTTCATAGTTTTGATGTCTTCTCTATTATTCTACATTGTAGAAAATAGTACAAATAAAGAAAAACCCTTGAATGAGTAGGTGTGTTCAAACTTTTGACTGGTACTGTATATATAAAGTGCATAGAGGGTGTATGCAGCATGGAGCAAAGATACGCTAGGCAGGATGTTAGATACTCTAGTGTTCTCAGACAGTATCGTCAGTGGAGGAGGAGGGAGTGAGTGTGGAGTGACACTATTTGATTTGATTATAGCTGCCGCTGATGGGCAGGACTCAGGAGGATTGTTTGTAAAGTCATTTGTTCGAGCTATGTAGCCTATAGATTCCTTCTTGATGAATAAATTAAACAAAAATGTTTTGTTGTTTCTCTGTAATACTAGCCTCCTAGCAATTGTATGAAGTTAGCTTTAGCTAGTCAGCTAGCGGTTCCAATCTCCTAACCTCATAATTAGCTACCAAGCCATTTCAGGCTATAAATCAAGTTAGAGTAGCTTGTCTAACTATTTTAGCTGGCACGACCTCACTAATGCTCTTGTGGCTGTTCGGAAGCAACTCCCTGCAGCAATGTTAACTACTTTTTCAAAGTTTAGTGAAATAAACAATATTATTCTTAAGGGTAGCTTAACTTCTTCCAGTGTGAAGTAATTGGTAGCTTGGTTAACTATACAGTATCTTTCAGAGTATCTTTCCCAATAGTGACATGTATTGAGGATGTGTGTTATGATACCCTGTACTGTACAGTGATGTGGATGTACTATCCTAGGCATGTTAGTGCAGGATATTGAGATGTGTGCTTGACAACAGTCAGAATGACACACTCATTAAAATGACAATTGAACAGAGGTATGCTTAGATGACCATTGCAAATGTTTTTATGGTTGTGGCTCTAGATTGCAGGAAAAACTGTTTTAGGTTTTTGAAAAACTGCTGACAGGTATAGGTCATTAATATAGGCCATATTGAGGTTACTTCCAGAACCAGGAGACAGAAGACATGCCTGCTAAGGTGAGCTGGATGACACAGAGCCTTCAGAATGTATTCACACGCCTAGATTATTGTTCACATTTTGTTGTTACAGCCTGAAATTATAATTGATTAAATTGAGATGTTGTGTCACTGATCTACACACTATACTCCAGAATGTCAGTGTTTTTAGGAATGTTTACAAATTAATACAAAATTAAAAGCTTAAATTAGTCAATAACTATTCAACCCTTTTGTTATGACAAGCCTAAATATGTTCAGGAGTAAAACAAATGCTTCACAAGTCACATAATAAGTTGCATTGACTCACTTTGTGTGCAAAAACAGCATTTAACATGATTTTGAAATTACTACCCCATCTCTGTACCCCACACATACAATTATCGGTCCCTCAGTCGAGCAGTGAATTTCAAGCACAGATTCAACCACAAAGACCAGGGAGGTTTTCCAATGATTCGTAAAGAAGTGCATGTATTGGTAGATGGGTGAAAAAATAAAGCAGAATATCTCTGAGCCTGGTGTAGTTATTAACTACACTCTGGAAGGTGTATCAATACAGTCACTGCAAAGGTAAAGGCACCCATCCTAACTCAGTTACCGGAGAGGAAGGAAACCACTCAAGGATTTCACCATGAGGCAAATGGTGATTTTAACACAGTTAGAGTTTAATGGCTGCGGTAGGAGATAACTGAGGATGGATCAACAACATTGTACCTACTCCTCAATACTAACCTAAATTACAGCGTGAAAAGAAGGAAGCCTGTACTGAATAAAAATATTCCAAAACATGCTTCCTGTTTGCAGGAAGGCACTAAAGTAATACTCCAAAACATGCTTCCTGTTTGCAGGAAGGCACTAAAGTAATACTCCAAAACATGCTTCCTGTTTGCAGGAAGGCACTAAAGTAATACTCCAAAACATGCTTCCTGTTTGCAGGAAGGCACTAAAGTAATACTCCAAAACAAATGTTATGTTTGGGGCAAATCCAACACAACACATCACTGAGAACCACATGGCTGCATCATGTTATGGGCATGCTTGTCATCGGCAAGGACTAGGGAGTTTTTTTGTTGATGAAAAGAAACGGAAGAGAGCTAAGCACAGGCAGAGGAAAACTTGGTTCAGTTTGCTTTCCAACAGACACTGGGAGATAAATTCACCTTTCAGCACCTTTCAGCAGGAAAACACGCGGCCAAAATTTCACCAAGATGACATTGATCGTTCCTGATTGGCTTAGTGCGAGTTTTGACTTAAATCAGCTTGAAAATGTCTATCTAGCAATGATCAACAACCAACTTCACAGAGCTTGGAAGATGGAAAAAAATGTATTGTGTGTGTATGCATGTGTGTATCAGCTAGGAAAACACCTTGTTTTGACCTGAGAAGAGCATTATGTAATCTTTAGACTGGAGCATTAACCATGGCCTCCTGATAAAGGTCTGTGGTCCACTGTCAGTCACTCAGCCTGTTTCAACATGCTGCTGGTGGTTCACTGTCAGTCAGACAGACATTGCCTCTCTGGTCAGTCTCAGTAGTGCTGTACTAGCTAGCTGTGTGGACAGAATGGGGGTGGAGGGGCAGACACCTACGGCTACTGGCTAGTGGTTAAAGTCTCTGAATGTATTATGGTGTAATTGTCATGACATCCGCTGAGGTCGGCCCCTCTCCTTGTTTGGCCCCTCTCCTTGTTTGGCCCCTCTCCTTGTTTGGCCCCTCTCCTTGTTTGGCCCCTCTCCTTGTTCGGCCCCTCTCCTTGTTCGGCGGTCGGCGCTACCGATCTTCTAGCCATCACTGATCCATTTTTAATTTTCCATTGGTTTTGTCTTCCTTCACACCGGGTTCTAATCCCATCAATTACATGTTGTGTATTTAACCCTCTGTTTCCCCTCATGTCCTTGTCGGTGATTGTTTGATGTTATGTTTGTGCCAGTCATGTGTTGGTGACCGATGGGTTTTTGTATCCACTGACTTCCCTGCCACCACCACCCATTACTGTAATAACTCCTGCAGTAAACAACTGATACCAGACAGATGTGATAACTTTGGAGAAGAATTCGTTCTGTGTCTCCATATACTGAAAATAAATGTATTGATTTTATTAATTTAAGAAAAACAATCTATGAAGAAGAACTCATATATTCTCTGTCTGGCTTTTTTCTCCAACAATTTAAAGACAAGATCATATTCAAGAGCCGGATTGTTTTAATTGGTCTATTGATACCCTGTTATTACGAATTCCTCTGACGTTTTCCCTCTCCTGAACAAACCCCCTTTCCTGTGTTTAATGTTGACCTCCGTCTGAACCCCTGTCATGCCTTCATCAGTCTCCTGCCAATGACGTGTGTCTGTGACACTGGCTTCTTGTCCTAGCTCTGCCCAGGGATGCTATAACCCTGTCACGGTCTACCTATACTTCTCCCACCTGAGTGCAGGGGGTGTGTGTGTGTGTGTGTGTGTGTGTGTGTGTGTGTGTGTGTGTGTGTGGTGCATGCGTGTGCTTGCGCCAATGATCTGGGAGTGGGCCCGACTGA
>NW_027004106.1:137500-155178 GCF_036934945.1 Oncorhynchus masou masou
CATCGACTGTTGTGTTTCATGCGATGCTTAAGACATTGAGTTGTATGTTTGATTTCAAATAAAATAAGATACACATTGAAAGTTTGAAATATCCAATAAATGTCGTTCCACTTCATGATTGTGTCCCACTTGTTGTTGATTCTTCACAAACAAATACAGTTTTATATCTTTATGTTTGAAGCCTGAAATGTGGCAAAAGGTCGCAAAGTTCAAGGGGGGCCGAATACTTTTGCAAGGCACTGTATTTAGGTTCTCCAAAATATGTTGTTGCGGCTCACAGACAGATGGTTTGCATCACTGATACAGTATGAGTGTGAATGGACAAGAGAAGTGCTGTATGTGGAATGACAGCAGCCTTGCACTGAGCACTGTTTGACCCTGGTTGAGTTGTTGCCTATCTTTTACATTGTGTAATTTCCTCAACTCTCACGTGGTTCAGTGGTTGACATCATGCATGTATCAACACACGCACCATACATGGCTTTATATGGAACACACTGAGGTGAAAGTCATTGGATGTCAGGGAGAGATGGAGGAGGGAGGTAGAGATTGATGGAGAGTTGGAGGGAGGTGGAGAAGGATGGACAGTTGGAGGGAGGTGGAGATGGATGGAGAGTTGGAGAAGGATGGGAGTTGGAGGGAGGTGGAGAAGGATGGAGAGTTGGAGGGAGGTGGAGAAGGATGGAGAGTTGGAGGAGGTGGAGAAGGATGGAGAGTTGGAGGGAGGTGGAGAAGGATGGAGAGTTGGAGGGAGGTGGAGAAGGATGGAGAGTTGGAGGGAGGTGGAGAAGGATGGAGAGTTGGAGGGAGGTGGAGAAGGATGGAGAGTTGGAGGGAGGTGGAGAAGGATGGAGAGTTGGAGGGAGGTGGAGAAGGATGGAGAGTTGGAGGGAGGTGGAGAAGGATGGAGAGTTGGAGGGAGGTGGAGAAGGATGGAGAGTTGGAGGGAGGTGGAGAAGGATGGAGAGTTGGAGGGAGGTGGAGAAGGATGGAGAGTTGGAGGGAGGTGGAGAAGGATGGAGAGTTGGAGGGAGGTGGAGAAGGATGGAGAGTTGGAGGGAGGTGGAGAAGGATGGAGAGTTGGAGGGAGGTGGAGAAGGATGGAGAGTTGGAGGGAGGTGGAGAAGGATGGAGAGTTGGAGGGAAGTGGAGATGGATGGAGAGTTGGAGGGAAGTAGAGATAGGTGGAGATGGATGGAGAGTTGGAGGGAGGTGGAGATGGGTGGAGAGTTGGAGGGAGGTGGAGAAGGCTGGAGAGTTGGAGGGAAGTAGAGATGGATGGAGAGTTGGAGGGAAGTAGAGATGGATGGAGAGTTGGAGGGAAGTAGAGATGGATGGAGAGTTGGAGGGAAGTAGAGATGGATGGAGAGTTGGAGGGAAGTAGAGATGGATGGAGAGTTGGAGGGAAGTAGAGATGGATGGAGAGTTGGAGGGAAGTAGAGATGGATGGAGAGTTGGAGGGAGGTGGAGAAGGATGGAGAGTTGGAGGGAAGTAGAGAGATGGATGGAGGAGTTGGAGGGAAGTGGAGAAGATGAGAGTTGGGGGAGGTGGAGAAGGATGGAGAGTTGGAGGGAGGTGGAGAAGGATGGAGAGTTGGTGGGAGGTGGAGAAGGATGGAGAGTTGGAGGGAGGTGGAGAAGGATGGAGAGTTGGAGGGAGGTGGAGAAGGATGGAGAGTTGGAGGGAGGTGGAGAAGGATGGAGAGTTGGAGGGAAGTGGAGAAGGATGGAGAGTTGGAGGGAGGTGGAGAAGGATGGAGAAGGATGGAGAGTTGGATGGAGGTGGAGAAGGATGGAGAGTTGGTGGGAGGTGGATAAGGATGGAGAGTTGGTGGGAGGTGGATAAGGATGGAGAGTGGGAGGGAGGTGGAGAAGGATGGGGAGTTGGAGTGAATTGAGAAGGATGGAGTTGAAGGGAGGTGAAGAAGGATGGAGAGAGAGAGAGACACAAACACACAGAGGGACCAAAATGCCGTGTTACAAGGTCGTGAGAGCAGACCATTACCAAGTCCCCACATCTTTCCTCTAGTAGATACCAACCCAATTAGATTTCATAACAATCAATCAGAAATATAAGATGTGCTCTGGGCACAACCAGATGTGTGTGTAACATAATATCATTGCTAAACTGGAACATCTTTTAAAGAATACCTCTAAGGTGATATCATTTATTCAGAAGACGCTTCAGTTAAACAATAGCAGATGTGGAAATAGAATTGAGTACACATTGTCAGCATAGCTCACGTAAACATGCACAGCTCCCCTCTCAAATGGCACCCTATTCCCTGCATAGTGCACTAGAACATATGAGGCTCTGGTCAAAAGTAGTGCACTATGTGAGGGAATAGGGTGCCGTTCGGGAGGTTATGTAAGATAAGATCACAATGTTCTTTTTCGAATACCAAACCTCCTTCACCATGGTGAAATCGGAAAGAACATTTGCCCAAAGAAATGTGGGTTTTATGAAAACAGGATATCCCCTACATAAACAATAACAGAAACAACAACTGTTTCTATTCCAAACAGGTGAAGATAATTATGTTATTTAATCTGGTGCCTCTATGGGTGAATGCTGACACCCACATGTCTGTGCCAGGCCAATAAAACTACATCATGTCTGCTAGTACCTGCGTCTGATCAAACCAAATTTTATTTGTCACATGCGCCGAATGCAACAGGTGTAGTAGACCTTACTGTGAAATGCTTACTTACAAGCCCTTAACCAACAATGCAGTTCAAGAAATAGAGTTAAGAAAATATCTACTAAATAAACTAAAGTAAAAAATAAAACAAAGGAACACAATAAAATAACAATAATACAAGGTCTGGTGATTTTCATTGTTATTTTCAATGGGCCTAAACATGCCATTTTCTACTGTCCTGTAGGTAATATGAAGGTAGTACTGTATTTAGAGGGTCAACAGTTGTTAACCCTGGGGCTCCGGAGGGGCACAGCAGTCTAAGGCACTGCATCTCAGTGCAATAGGCGTCACTACAGTCCCTGGTTTGTATCCAGGCTGTTTCACATGCAGCCGTGATTGGGAGACCCATAGGGCTGCGCACAATTGTCCCAGAGTCGTCTGGGTTTGGCCGGGGTAGGCCGTCATTGTAAATAAGAATTTATTCTTAACTGACTTGCCTTTTTAAATTAAAAAATTAAAAATATCTCCAACAACAATAGGAGACAGTGACTTATTAACAGTTATGGTTGCTTCTTTCATCGGAGCATTGGCAACATTACAAGTGATTCATTTCCTGTTGTCTTCCGGCCTGTGTCATTCATTCATTCATTCATTCTATTTCCGGCCCACATCATCATTCCTTCCTGGGGTCCGGTCCCCTAAGTCATAGCACTGAGTGGTCCTGGGGTCTGGTCTGGCCACCTGTAGTCATAGCACTGAGTCCTGGGGTCTGGTTCCCTGTTCCCCAGTCATAACAGTGAGTGGTCCTGGGGTCTGGTTCCCTGCATTCATAGCACTGAGTGGTCCTGGGGTCTGGTTCCCTGCAGTCATAGCACTGAGTGGTCCTGGGGTCTGGTTCCCTGCAGTCATAACAGTGAGTGGTCTTGGGGTCTGGTCCCCTACAGTTATAACACTGAGTGGTCCTGGGGTCTGGTTCCCTGCAGTCATAGCACTGAGTGGTCCTGGGGTCTGGTCTGGCCACCTGTAGTCATAGCACTGAGTGGTCCTGGGGTCTGGTTCCCTGCAGTCATAACAGTGAGTGGTCCTGGGGTCTGGTTCCCTGCATTCATAGCACTGACTGGTCCTGGGGTCTGGTTCCCTGCAGTCATAGCACTGAGTGGTCCTGGGGTCTGGTCTGGTTCCCTGCAGTCATAGCACTGAGTGGTCCTGGGGTCTGGTTCCCTGCAGTCATAACAGTGAGTGGTCCTGGGGTCTGGTCCCCTACAGTCATAACACTGAGTGGTCCTGGGGTCTGGTTCCCTGCAGTCATAACACTGAGTGGTCCTGTGGTCTGGTCTGGCCACCTGTAGTCATAGCACTGAGTGGTCCTGGGGTCTGGTCCCCTGCAGTCATAACACTGAGCGGTCCTGGGGTCTGGTTCCCTGCAGTCATAGCACTGAGTGGTCCTGGGGTCTGGTCTGGCCACCTGTAGTCATAGCACTGAGCGGTCCTGGGGTCTGGTTCCCTGCAGTCATAACAGTGAGTGGTCCTGGTGTCTGGACCCCTACAGTCATAACGCTGAGTTGTCCTGGGGTCTGGTTCCCTGCAGTCAAAACAGTGAGTGGTCCTGGTGTCTGGCCACCTGTAGTCATAACATTGAGTTGTCCTGGGGTCTGGTTCCCTGCAGTCATAACAGTGAGTGGTCCTGGTGTCTTGCCACCTGCAGTCATAACATTGAGTGGTCCTGGGGTCTGTTCTGGCCACCTGCAGTCATAACATTGAGTGTTCCTGGGGTCTGGTCTGGCTACCTGCAGTCATAACACTGAGCGGTCCCGGGGTCTGGTCACCTATAGTCAGTCATAACACTGAGTGCATTAGGCATGTAAGGGTTCTATTCAATAAATTCCATGCAGCCTTGTTAACCAGTTGGAACACTGGGATGAGAAATGTAATTTACAGAGCCTTGTAAAAGTATTCATCCCCCTTGGTGTTTTTCCCATTTTGTTGCATTACAAACTGTAATTTAAATGGTTTTTTTGTGGATTTCATGTTGTGGACATACACAAAATAGTCCAAATTGGTGAAGTGAAATGAAAAAAATACTTTTTCAAAAGATTATTTTTAAAAATGTATGGAAAAGTGGTGCATGCATAGGTATACACCCCTTTTGCTATGAAGCCCCTAAATAAGATCTGGTGCAACCAATTACCTTCAGAAGTCACATAATTAGTAAAATAAAGTCCACCTGTGTGCAATCTAAGTGTCACATGATCTCAGTATATATACACCTGTTCTGAAAGGCCCCAGAGTCTGCAACACAGCTAAGCAAGGGGCACCACCAAGCAAGCAGCACCATGAAGACCAAGGAGCTCTCCAAACAGGTCAGGGACAAAGTTGTGGAGAAGTACAGATCAGGGTTGGGTTATAGGAAAGTATCCGAAACTTTGAACATCCTACAGAGCACCATTAAATTCACTTTTAAAAATGTTTAAGAATATGGCACCACAACAAACCTGCCAGGAGCGGGCCACCCACCAAAACTCACAGACCAGGCAAGGAGGGCATTAATCAGAGAGGCAACAAAGAGACAAAGATAACCCTGAAGGAGCTGCAAAGCTCCACAGCGGAGATTGGAGTATCTGACCATAGGACCACTTTAAGCCGCACACTCCACAGAGCTGGGATTTACACTCCAGAGAGCTGGGATTTACTGAAGAGTTGCCAGAAAAAAGCCATTGCTTAAAGAAAATTATAAGCAAACACGTTTGGTGTTCACCAAAAGGCATGTGGGAGACTCACCAAATGTATGGAAGAAGGTACTCTGGTCAGATGAGACAAAAATGTAGCTTTTTGGCCATCAAGGAAAACGCTATGTTTGGCGCAATCCCAACCCCTCACATCACCCGAGACTACCATCCCCACAGTGAAGCATGGTGATGGCAGCATCATGCTGTGGGGATGTTTTTAATCAGCAGGGACTTTGAAACTAGTCAGACTTGAAATAATGACAAATACAGGAAATTCTTGAGGGGAAACCTGTTTCAGTCTTCCAGAGATTTGAGACTGGGATGGAGGTTCACCTTCCAGCAGGACAATAATCCTAAGCATACTGCTAAAGCAACACTTGAGTGGTTTTAAGGGGAAACGTTTTAATGTCTTGGAATGGCCTAGTCAAAGCCCAGACCTTAATCCAATTGAGAATCTCTGGTATGACTTAAAGATTGTGTACACCAGCGGAACCCATCCAACTGAAGGAGCTGGAGCAGTTTTGCCTTGAAGAATGGGCAAAAATCCCAGAGGCTAGATGTGCCAAGCTTATAGAGACATACTCCGAGAGACTTGTAGCTGTACTTGCTGTAAAAGGTGGCTCGACAAAGTATTGACTTTGGGGGGGTGAATAGTTATGCACGCTCAAGTTTTCGGTTTTGGTCTTATTTCTTGCTTGTTTCACATTAAAAAATACTTAGCATCTTCAAAGTGGTAGGCATTTTGTGTAAATCAAACGATACAACCCCCCCCACCCATAACATCAATTTTAATTCCAGGTTGTAAGGCAACAAAATAGGAAAAATGCCAAGGGGGTGAATACTTTTGCAAGCCACTACACACCTCCATTAGGCTGATAGAAATCCTCCTGATTTAGTCTAATGATTAGGCTGATCGTTATTTCTACAAAGCCTCTACACTTGATTTTCTAACGTGAGTGGGGTGGGTGTGGCTTCATAACAATGACGATAGCAGTTCCACCTCCGACACCACCAAAACATCAGCTATGAAGGCGTTGCCTATCATCGGTTAAAGCTTGACCTGATTGAATCTAGGCCTAAGTGTATGCGGAGGTAGAGGGCTTTGCATAGCAGAAACTCCCATCTACCCCTTCAGCCTGCCTCTCTACACTATCAGCCCAGTCTCATTTGAGTGAAGAGGAGAGAGATGTCCACACAGGTCAACTCCTTAGAATGCTCAAATAGTCTCTATTGACGTGGGAACAGAGTACTGTCAGTAGAGGAATTATCTATTTTCTTCACTTACAGGTTAAAGGTTAATCATCAGTCACTCATCAACCCACATAACCCCCTACCTGCATAGATAGATATATAGATTCTGATTAGTGAAGCCGAATCTCATCTCTCACAAGTCAATGCCCTGGAATGTGATACCTACCTCTATTCTCATTCACCAGTTTTTCTCTCTTCATATTTCAGGTTATATTACATGTATCTAAGATGGTGAAGGACAAACACACATACCAGTGGTCTGATGCTGTGACACTGTTGGACTGGGTCCAAGAAGTTAATAGATTCCTGTATATCAGCACGTAGATCTGGGTCTACTATTAGATGTTTAGGTAGCCTTGTTCAAGACAGAATGTGTTAACTCCACTACTGCAGAAATACTGTCGCCTAAAATGTTGTGTATGTTTGCCTTCGCCCTATTGCACCAACTATCTGTGTCATAAGTCAAATCACTACAGCTTGAGTCAGAGTCCTGGAATACAACACTGTCTACAATACTACTGTGCAGATCCTTGTAAGAAAAGAAAACAAGTGAATACACCAATAAAAATATACTGTATAGTACAGCAAGCTCTTTAAAAACATCATGGGCAGACCTGGCATAGCACAGAACATGCATGAGTGATGTGGTAATGATTAAGGTGCCGGCCAGAAGGGGACTGTTGTCATGTGTGAGCTTTACAATGAGAGCGTGATGAGAGCTTTGCAGAGACGTGAAAGCCTTATCCAGCTAGACAGATGACCAGGGTGTACACATGCACACACACACACACACACACCTCCATGCCTCTCCTGTCTATAGCTCCTTATTTTACTGATAAGAGTGGTTGGCCTTGTGACAGCAGTATGCAGGCATGTCAGAGTGATGGGGAGGAATGTAGGACCAGCACTTGGTCAGTAAGCAGAGAGAAAAGAGTTGGTATGCAATGGTGTAAAGTACTTAAATAAAAATACTTTAAAGTTCAGTAATACTTAAGTATTATTTGGGGTACCTGTACTTTACTTTACTATTTATATTTTTGACAATTTTTACTTTTACTTCACTACGTTCCTAAAGAAAATAATGTACTTTTTACTCCATACATTTTCACAGACACCCAAAAGTACTCGTCACATTTTTAATTTTTAGCAGGACAAGAGAACATCCCTGGTCGTCCCTACTGCCTCTGATCTGGCGGACTCACTAAACAGAGAACATCCCTGGTCGTCACTACTGCCTCTGATCTGGCGGACTCACTAAACAGAGAACATCCCTGGTCGTCCCTACTGCCTCTGATCTGGCGGACTCACTAAACAGAGAACATCCCTGGTCATCTCTACTGCCTCTGATCTGCCGGACTCACTAAACAGAGAACATCCCTGGTCGTCCCTACTGCCTCTGATCTGGCGGACTCACTAAACAGAGAACATCCCTGGTCGTCCCTACTGCCTCTGATCTGGAGGACTCTCTAAACAGAGAACATCCCTGGTCGTCCCTACTGCCTCTGATCTGGTGGACTCACTAAACAGAGAACATCCCTGTCATCTCTACTGCCTCTGATCTGGCGGACTCACTAAACAGAGAACATCCCTGTCCCTACTGCCTCTGATCTGGCGGACTCACTAAACAGAGAACATCCCTGGTCATCCCTACTGCCTCTGATCTGGCGGACTCACTAAACAGAGAACATCCCTGGTCATCCTACTGCCTCTGATCTGGCGGACTCACTAAACAGAGAACATCCCTGGTCGTCCCTACTGCCTCTGATCTGGCGGACTCACTAAACAGAGAACATCCCTGGTCATCCCTACTGCCTCTGATCTGGCGGACTCACTAAACAGAGAACATCCCTGGTCATCTCTACTGCCTCTGATCTGGCGGACTCACTAAACAGAGAACATCCCTGGTCATCCCTACTGCCTCTGATCTGGCGGACTCACTAAACAGAGAGCATCCCTGGTCATCCCTACTGCCTCTGACCTGGCGGACTCACTAAACACACATGCTGTGTTTGTAAATGATGTATGGGTGTTGGAGTGTGCCCCTAGCTAAAACAGGAAAATTGTGCTATCTGGTTTGCTTAATATAAGTCATTTGAAATGATTTATGCTTTAACTTTGATTTTTGGTACTTAAGTATATATTTTTTAGCAATTACATTTACTTTTTATACTTAAGTATATTTAAAACCAAATACACTGCTCAAATCAATAAAGGGAACACTAAAATAACACATCCTTGATCTGAATGAATGAAATATTCTTATTATATACTTTTTTCTTTACATAGTTGAATGTGCTGACAACAAAATCACACAAAAATGATCAATGGAAATCAAATTTATCAACCCATGGAGGTCTGGATTTGGAGTCACACTCAAAATTAAAGTGGAAAACCATACTACAGGCTGATCCAACTTTGATGTAATGTCCTTAAAAAGTCAAAATGAGGCTCAGTAGTGTGTGTGGCCTCCACGTGCCTTGATGACCTCCCTACAACGCCTGGGCATGCTCCTGATGAGGTGGCGGATGGTCTCCTGAGGGATCTCCTCCCAGACCTGGACTAAAGCATCCGCCAACTCCTGGACAGTCTGTGGTGCAATGTGGCATTGGTGGATGGAGCGAGACATGATGTCCCAGATGTGCTCAATTGGATTCAGGTCTGGGGAACGGGCGGGCCAGTCCATAGCATCAATGCCTTCCTCTTGTAGGAACTGCTGACACACTCCAGCCACATGAGGTCTAGCATTGTCTTGCATTAGGAGGAACCCAGGGCCAACTGCACCAGCATATGGTTTCACAAGGGGTCTGAGGATATCATCTCGGTACCTAATGGCAGTCAGGCTACCTCTGGCGAGCACATGGAGGGCTGTGCGGCCCCCAAAGAAATGTCACCCCACACCATGACTGATCCACCGCCAAACCGGTCATGCTGGAGGATGTTACAGGCAGCAGAACGTTCTCCACGGCGTCTCCAGACTCTGTCACGTCTGTCACATGTGTTCAGTCTGAACCTGCTTTCATCTGTGAAGAGCACAGGGCACCAGTGGCGAATTTGCCAATCTTGGTGTTCTCTGGCAAATGCCAACGTCCTGCATGGTGTTGGGCTGTAAGCACAACCCCCACCTGTGGACGTCGGGCCCTCATACCACCCTCATGGAGTCTGTTTCTGATCGTTTGAGCAGACACATGCACATTTGTGGCCTGCTGGAGGTCATTTTGCAGGGCTCTGGCAGTGCTCCTCCTGCTCCTCCTTGCACAAAGGCGGTGGTAGCGGTCCTGCTGCTGGGTTGTTGCCCTCCTACGGCCTCCTCCACGTCTCCTGATGTACTGGCCTGTCTCCTGGTAGCACCTTCATGCTCTGGACACTACGCTGACAGACACAGCAAACCTTCATGCCACAGCTCGCATTGATGTGCCATCCTGGATGAGCTGCACTACCTGAGCCACTTGTGTGGGTTGTAGACTCCGTCTCATGCTACCACTAGAGTGAAAGCACCGCCAGCATTCAAAAGTGACCAAAACATCAGCCAGGAAGCATAGGAACTGAGAAGTGGTCTGTGGTCACCACCTGCAGAACCACTCCTTTATTGGGGGTGTCTTGCTAATTGCCTATAATTTCCACCTCTTGTCTATTCCATTTGCACAACAGCATGTGAAATATATTGTCAATCAGTGTTGCCTCCTAAGTGGACAGTTTTATTTCACAGAAGTGTGATTGACTTGGAGTTACATTGTGTTGTTTAAGTGTTCCCTTTATTTTTTGAGCAGTGTACATTTAGACTTTTACTGAAGTAGTATTTTACTGGGTATCTTTACTTTTACTCAAGTTTGACAATTGGATACTTTTTCCACCACTGATGCTATGTCAGCTAGGTGACTCCTGCTCTTTACTCTAAAGAACAGAGAGAGAAGGGTTGCTATGTCAGCTAGGTGACTCCTGCTCTTTACTCTCAAGAACAGAGAGAGAAGGGTTGCTATGTCAGCTAGGTGACTCCTGCTCTTTACTCTAAAGAACAGAAGAAGGGTTGCTATGTCAGCTAGGTGACTCCTGCTCTTTACTCTAAAGAACAGAGAGAGAAGGGTTGCTATGTCAGGTAGGTGACTCCTGCTCTTTACTCTAAAGAACAGAGAGAGAAGGGGTTGCTATGTCAGCTAGGTGACTGCTGCTCTTTACTCTAAAGAACAGAGAGAGAAGGGTTGCTATGTCAGGTAGGTGACTCCTGCTCTTTACTCTCAAGAACAGAGAGAGAAGGGTTGCTATGTCAGGTAGGTGACTCCTGCTCTTTACTCTAAAGAACAGAGAGAGAAGGGTTGCTATGTCAGGTAGGTGACTCCTGCTCTTTACTCTAAAGAACAGAGAGAGAAGGGTTGCTATGTCAGGTAGGTGACTCCTGCTCTTTACTCTAAAGAACAGAGAGAGAAGGGTTGCTATGTCAGCTAGGTGACTGATGCTCTTTACTCTTAAGAACAGAGAGAGAAGGGTTGCTATGTCAGCTAGGTGACTCCTGCTCTTTACTCTAAAGAACAGAGAGAGAAGGGTTGCTATGTCAGCTAGGTGACTCCTGCTCTTTACTCTTAAGAACAGAGAGAGAAGGGTTGCTATGTCAGCTAGGTGACTCCTGCTCTTTCCTAATAAGAACAACAGAATATTTGTGGAAATACTTCATACATTAATGTTAATTGATTAAACCCCCTAAATGTAATATTTTATCAAAACAAAAAAAATCCATCACAAAGTTGTGCACACACCTCAAGTCCCAGGTCATGATAACACATACCTCAGCTAAGTCCCAGGTCATGATAACACACACCTCAGCTAAGTCCCAGGTCATGACAACACACACCTCAGCTAAGTCCCAGGTCATAACACACACCTCAGCTAAGTCCCAGGTCATAACACACACCTCAGCTAAGTCCCAGGTCACCTGCTAAGTCCCAGGTCATGATAACACACACCTCAGCTAAGTCCCAGGTCATGACAACACACACCTCAGCTAAGTCCCAGGTCATGACAACACACACCTCAGCTAAGTCCCAGGTCATGTTAACACACACCTCAGCTAAGTCCCAGTCATGTCAGCAGTCCCAGGTTAACACATACCTCAGCTAAGTCCCAGGTCATGTAACACACACCTCAGCTAAGTCCCAGGTCATGGTAACACATACCTCAGCTTAGTCCCAGGTCATGTTAACACATACCTCAGCTAAGTCCCAGGTCATGACAACACACACCTCAGCTAAGTCCCAGGTCATGTTAACACATACCTCAGCTAAGTCCCAGGTCATGTTAACACACACCTCAGCTAAGTCCCAGGTCATGACAACACACACCTCAGCTAAGTCCCAGGTCATGACAACACACACCTCAGCTAAGTCCCAGGTCATGTTAACATGATAACAGGTATACACAGCTAAGTCCCAGGTCATGACAACACACACCTCAGTCCCAGCTAAGTCATGATAACAGGTATAACAGCTAAGTCCCAGGTCATGACAACAGGTACAGCTAAGTCCCAGGTCATGATAACAGGTATAACAGCTAAGTCCCAGGTCATGATAACAGGTATAACAGCTAAGTCCCAGGTCATGATAACAGGTATAACAGCTAAGTCCCAGGTCATGATAACAGGTATAACAGCTAAGTCCCAGGTCATGGTATAACAGCTAAGTCCCAGGTCATGATAACAGGTATAACAGCTAAGTCCCAGGTCATGGTAACAGGTATAACAGCTAAGTCCCAGGTCATGGTAACAGGACAGCTAAGTCCCAGGTCATGGTAACAGGTATAACAGCTAAGTCCCAGGTCATGGTAACAGGATAACAGCTAAGTCCCAGGTCATGGTAACAGGTATAACAGCTAAGTCCCAGGTCATGGTAACAGGTATAACAGCTAAGTCCCAGGTCATGGTAACAGGTATAACAGCTAAGTCCCAGGTCATGATAACAGGTATAACAGCTAAGTCCCAGGTCATGGTAACAGGTATAACAGCTAAGTCCCAGGTCATGGTAACAAACAGCTAAGTCCCAGGTCATGGTAACAGGTATAGCAGCAAGTCCCATGGTCATAACAGCTAAGTCCCAATGGTAACAGGTATAACAGCTAAGTCCCAGGTCATGATAACAGGTATCCTCACAAGCCATAGTAACAGGTATAACAGCTAAGTCCCAGGTCATGGTAACAGGGTATAGGTCAGCTAAGTCCCAGGTCATGATAACAGGTATAACAGCTAAGTCCCAGGTCATGATAACAGGCATAACAGCTAAGTCCCAGGTCATGATAACAGGTATAACAGCTAAGTTCCAGGTCATGAAAACACATCTCTCAGCCAAGTCCCATATCATAGTAACAGGTATAACAGCTAAGTCCCATGTCATGGTAACAGGTATAACAGCTAAGTCCCAGGTCATGATACAATGGTAACAGGTATAACAGGGTAGATGTGTGTGAGTAATGGGTGAGGATGCTTTAGGTCAAAGGGGAGGAGAAGTATTTGACTCCTAGACCATTTAATGAAACCAAACCTAACAGTGTAGATGGTGTAAGATGACCAGAATGACCTGTTTGGGTTCTCTACGCATGTGATTCCACAGTCACGGGTCACCTCTCCTCGTCAGTGGAGGGGTCTTTAAGGGGCCACATTGAAAGAACACCTCTGTTTGTAGGAAAGGAGGATTACCAACTGATACTGAGTAACTATCCTGAGAGCTCAGACAGACGAACAACACCCCACAGACACATAGAATCAGGCATGGACGCAGCCACACGCGCACACGCACGCACACACACACACCTCTCTCTCTCTGCCCAACACTCACATGGCCCATGGTCTATACCTTCATTCCTCAGCCCCTGTCTTGGTCGCTGATTGGCCAGTTAGAGTGAACAACCAAACAGCCTATTGATTCCTGTTGGAATGTTTGGAATGTTAGATGGCTATCAGAGTTCCTGAACATCTGAGGTCAGTTCTCCCGTAACCTGGGGCAACTCAGGAACTCTTGGAATTTCCATTCCTTAGTGACGAGGCCAGGTCAGGAACCCAATGTCCTCCTTAACCTGGATGTGTCTCAAATGGCACCCTATTCCCTACATAGTGCACTACGTTTTGAGTCCAATGGGCCCTGGTCAAAAGTAGTGCACCCTATAGGGAACAGGATGCAGTTTTGGACACCCCTGTTGTTAGCTGGTGACTGCTGAGATTCTATATATGGACAGGTTGAACCTGGATGTAATATGAATAGGGTCAATCTCTAACTCATGTCAGTGACAGAGAATGTGTGTGGTTGTTGACTTGGCAGGACCTTTGTGGATGTATGCGCCAGCTATTTATGTACAGTATCAGCCAAGCTGTGTATGAAGTAAGGCAAAGACTGACAGTCAGACAGCACCAGCGTCTCATTACTGATCTGGAGTCAGTTTTGGGTTCAACACCATATTTCACTAATTACTCCCATTCTGAGTGGCATCACCCTCCTCCCTTTAAAAACACTGGGCTAAACAGGATGAACTTCTGGTGACTGTTTTTCTGCCTAATAGGTGAAATGGTCTGTGTGTGTTGCATTGTGTCCTGTCTTGTGAAAATATTCTGCATTTATGGTGAAACAGACAGTTGGTGGGTGTTTTGATGAGGCCCATGTTCTTCCTTTACATCATGTGATCCTTAGAGCCAGGAAATACATGTTCTGACATTCAGTATAACGTTTTGTGTGTGCTTGTGAAAAAAACATTGAAAGAGGAGATGCAAGGGAACCTCACAACAGAATGTTTCAGCCCAATCCTACGGCGATAGGATGAGCGTTCTCTGTGGTGATGGAGAGAGAGGTTTAGTTGTATCTATAAAACTGGGTTGGGAGAGAAAGATCTGTCCTATTTGGGCTTTATCTGGGTGGATGAGAACAAACACACTGAAATCACTAAAATATCTCTCTCCCTCATCACAATACCCTAACCTCTCTCCTCACGTCTTTAATAGTGTTGTCATCACTCACTATACATATATAAATATCTCCCTCCCTCATCACAACACTAACCTCCCTCCTCACTTCTTTAGACATTCTTTAATAGTGTAGTCATCACTCACTATATATATGACCTTTTGCCAGCATTCTCAACCTCCCACCACTCTCTCCTCTCCTCTCCTCCTCTCCTCTCCTCTCCTCCTCTCTCTCTCTCTCTCTCTCTCTCTCTCTCTCTGTCTGTCTGTCTGTCTGTCTGTCTGTCTCTCTCTCTCTCTCTCTCTGTCTCTCTCTCTTTCTCTCTCTCCCCTCTCCTCTCCTCTTCTCCCTCTCTCTCTCTCTCTCCCTCCTCCTCTCTCTGTCTCTCCTCTCCTCTCCTATTCCCTCTCTCTCTCTCTCCCTCTCTCCCCCCCTCTCTCTCTCCCTCCCCCCCCCCCTCTCTCTCCCCCCCCCCCCTCTTTGTAGTGGTTCTTGATCGTATGCCAGACATTCCAAATGGTGTAGTAGTCCAGACAACCGGAGACAACCCATTCAGCCAGTCAGAACCAAATACCTCGATTCCGAACATGGCCAGCATAGAAGCAGCTAAAAATAGAAAGCTCACCACAGAAACGTGTTTGCCGTTCATAGAGTAATGGTGTGGTCACTGGTTCCAGGGTTTTGGGGTTAGCTTGGGTTGGGCTGGGTTGGAGGAGGGGTGATAAATTGAGCTCCAGATTCCTTCCCTGCTACTAGATTGAGAGCTCTACAGTAGCCTGGGCCCACATCTGTTTTGCTGTGTTGTCAACTCTTTTGGTCATTCTGATGTTTGGTGTATATGACAATAGAAGTTGGCTACACAGCACAAACAGACCTGGGACCAGGCTATCTCTACAGACCAGTCTTCTCAGAGACGTTCGAAGAAGCCAACCCATGCTAGGAGCTTTAAACCAGCCCTTTAAACCGGCCCTTTAAACCGGCCCTCTAAAACAACCACTGTCACACACCTACACACACACTTACACACTCCACTGTACTGTTACTACTGGCCCTGGGCCTGCTTGGGTCCCTGGTGTGTGTGTGTGTTCCTGTGTTTACTTTACTTACTCTGTTTTCACCACCAGACCCACCAGTCCCAGCCCTGCATGTGGAATATCCTGCTAGCCTACAGTGCCTGTTCCTCTAGACAGGAGCATGTCCTGCTAGCCTACAGTGCCTGTTTCTCTAGACATGAGCATGTCCTGCTAGCCCACAGTGCCTGTTCCTCTAGACAGGAGCATGTCCTGCTAGCCTACAGTGCCTGTTTCTCTAGACAGGAGCATGTCCTGCTAGCCTACAGTGCCTGTTCCTCTAGACATGAGCTGTAGCCTACAGTGCCCTCTAGGACAGGAGCATGTCCTGCTAGCCTACAGTGCCTGTTCCTCTAGACAGGAGCATGTCCTGCTAGCCTACAGTGCCTGTTTCTCTAGACAGGAGCATGTCCTGCTAGCCTACAGTGCCTGTTTCTCTAGACAGGGCAGCATGTCCTAGACTAGCCTACAGTGCCTGTTCCTCTAGACATGAGCATGTCCTGCTAGCCTACAGTGCCTGTTCCTCTAGACAGGAGCATGTCCTGCTAGCCTACAGTGCCTGTTTCTCTAGACAGGAGCATGTCCTGCTAGCCTACAGTGCCTGTTCCTCTAGACAGGAGCATGTCCTGCTAGCCTACAGTGCCTGTTCCTCTAGACAGGGAGCATGTTCCTCTAGACAGGAGCATGTTCCTAGCCTACAGTGCCTGTTCCTCTAGACAGGAGCATGTTCTGCTAGCCTACAGTGCCTGTTCCTCTAGACAGGAGCATGTCCTGCTTGCCTACAGTGCCTGTTCCTCTAGACAGAGCATGTTCTGCTAGCCTTCAGTGTCTGTTCCTCTAGACAGGAGCATGTTCTGCTAGCCTACAGTGTCTGTTCTCTAGACAGGAGCATGTTCTGCTAGCCTACAGTGCCTGTTCCTCTAGACAGGAGCATGTTCTGTGCCTCCCAAATGTCTGTTCCTCTAGACAGGAGCATGAGTGACTACCTTCAGACTTGGCCCTTTTCCCTCCTCTGTTGGTGTTCAGTCCAGGGGAAAACACTAGTCCACTAGAGTTTATACAAGTTCCCACTCTGTCTTAATGTGCATCCCAAATGGCACTCTATTCCCTATGTAGTGCACTACAGAGCTCTGGTCAAAACTGGTCCAAAGTAGTGCTCCCAAGTGGCTTCCGAGTGGCGCAGCGGTCTAAGGCATTGCATTTCAGTGCTAGAGGCGTCACTACAGACACTCAATTTCCAGGCCATTTCACAACCCTCCTGTGATTGGGAGTCCCATAGGGCAGGCGCTCAATTGGCCCAGTAGTTCCCTCCTCGTCCGGGTTTGGCCGGGTAGGCCATCATTGTAAATAAGAATTTGTTCTTAAAAACTTGCCTTGTTAAATAAAACAAATTAAAAATATTATAAAGAGTTAAATAGGGTTCCATTTGGGACACACTTCTGTCTTGAAACTGTAGTTCACCTAAGTCCTGATAACAGAACATGTCCATTCTACACCTATTCCCTCCTGTGTTAAACACTGTAGTCTACACCTATTCCCTCCTGTGTTAAATGACATACTGTAGTCTACACCTATTCCCCTCCTGTGTTAAATGACATACTGTAGTCTACACCTATTCCCTCCTGTGTTAAATGACATACTGTAGTCTACACCTATTCCCCTCCTGTGTTAAATGACATACTGTAGTCTACACCTATTCCCTCCTGTGTTAAATGACATACTGTAGTCTACACCTATTCCCTCCTGTGTTAAATGACATACTGTAGTCTACACCTATTCCCTCCTGTGTTAAATGTGTTAAATGACATACTGTAGTCTACACCTATTCCCTCCGGTGTTAAATGACATACTGTAGTCTACACCTATTCCCTCCTGTGTTAAATTACATACTGTAGTCTACACCTATTCCCTCCTGTGTTAAATGACATACTGTAGTCTACACCTATTCCTCCTGTGTTAAATGACATACTGTAGTTACACCTATTCCCTCCTGTGTTAAATGACATACTGTAGTCTACACCTATTCCCTCCTGTGTTAAATGACATACTGTAGTCTAC
>NW_027004107.1:0-5114 GCF_036934945.1 Oncorhynchus masou masou
TGTTATGAACTTGAGTGAAGACCCAAAAGCGGTTTTAACAGAAAACAGAGTTCTTTAATGAAAATACAGGAATGGCATAAATCCTCTTCCAACGTTGTCAGCGGAACAAAAAGAACGTTAGTATAGTGCAGGATGCTCCTGCCAGGCAGACTCCGACAGGACAGGGGACAAGGTGGAAGCAAACGAGACGACAGCTTGCTTCTGGCATCAAAAAACACAAACAAGAATCAGACACTGAAAGTAGCAGGAACAGAGAAAGAAATAGAGACCTAATCAGGAGGGGGAAGAGAGAACAGGTGGGGAAAGAGAGAATGAGCTAGTTAGGGGAAATGTAGAACAGCTGAAGGATGAGAGACAGAGAAGGTAACCTAAAAGACCAGCAGAGAGAGAGAATGAAGAGAAAGGACAGGAACAGACATAACAAGACATGACAGTACCCCCCCCCCACTCACCGAGCGCCTCCTGGCGCACTCGAGGAGGAAACCTGGCGGCAACGGAGGAAATCATCGATCAGCGAACGGTCCAGCACGTCCCGAGAGGGAACCCAACTCCTCTCCTCAGGACCGTACCCTCCCAATCCACTAGGTACTGATGACCACGGCCCCGAGGGCGCATGTCCAAAATCCTACGAACCCTGTAGATGGGTGCGCCATCGACAAGGATGGGGGGAGGGACGAGCGGGGGCGCGAAGAACGGGCTTAACACAGGAGACATGGAAGACCGGGTGAACGCGACGAAGATAGCTGGAGAAGAAGTCGCACTGCGACAGGATTAATGACCTGGGAAATACGGAACGGACCAATGAACCGCGGGCCAACTTGCAGAAGCTGTCTTAAGGGGAAGGTTCTGAGTGGAGAGCCATACTCTCTGACCGCAACAATATCTAGGACTTGGTCCTACGTTTATTAGCGGCCCTCACAGTCTGCGCCTCATTACGGCAAAGTGCCGACCTGGACCCCCTTCCAGGTGCGCGCCGCAACGCTGGACAAAGCCTGAGCGGAGGGGACGCAGGACTCGGTGAGCTGAGATGAGAACAGCGGAGGCTGGTACCCGAGGCTACACTGAAAAGGGGATAGACCGGTAGCAGACGAGGGAAGCGAGTTGTGGGCGTACTCTGCCCAGGGAGCTGTTCTGACCAAGACGCAGGGTTACGAAAAGAAAGACTGCGTAAAATGCGACCAACAGTCTGATTGGCCTGTTCGGCTTGACCGTTAGACTGGGGATGAAAGCCGGACGAGAGACTGACGGAAGCCCCAATCAAACGGCAAAACTCCCCTCCAAAATTGAGACGTGAACTGCGGACCTCTGTCGGAAACGGTCAGACGGAAGGCCATGAATTCGAAAACATTCTCGATAATGTTCTGGACTGCCTTAGCAGAAGGGAGCTTATCGAGAGGAATGAAATGAGCCGCCTTAGAGAATCTATCGACAACCGAAGAATAACTGTCTTCCCCGCTGATGAAGGCAGTCCGGTGATAAAATCTAAAGCGATGTGGGAGACCACGGTCGAGAGGGAATGGGAAGCGGTCTGAGACGGCCGGCAGGAGGAGAGTTCCCAGATTTAGTCTGCAGACCGAACAAGCGGCGACAACGACGCTACAATACGTTCCGAGTGGCCACCAGAAACGCTGGCGAATGGAAGGAAGACTTCGAACGCCCGGGGTGGCCGGCTAACTTGGCAGAGTGGGCCCACTGGAAGAACGGCCGGACGAGTAGGGAACGGGAACGAACAGAAGGTTCCTAGGACAAGCTCGCGGCGACGGAGTGTGAGCGAGGCTGCTTTACCTGCCTCTCAGATTCCCCAGACAGTCAACCCGATAACACGCCCCCTCAGGGAGAATCCCATCTGGGGTCGGTGGAGACCTCAGAAGAACTGAAGAGACGAGGATAAAGCATCAGGTTTGGTGTTCTTTGAGCCCGACGATAAGAGGGTCATAAACTCAAACGAGCGAAAAACAGAGCCCAACGAGCCTGACGCGCATTAAGTCGCTTGGCTGAACGGATGTACTCAAGGTTCCTATGGTCAGTCCAAACGACAAAAGGAACGGTCGCTCTCCAACCACTGTCGCCATTCGCCTAGGGCTAAGCGGATGGCGAGCAGTTCGCGATTACCAACATCATAGTTACGTTCTGACGGCGATAAGCGATGAGAGAAAACGCGGCAAGGATGGACCTGCCGTCAGAGAGAGCGCTGAGAAAGAATGGCTCCCACGCCCACCTCTGACGCGTCAACCTCAACAACAAACTGTCTAGAGATGTCAGGTGTAACAAGAATAGGTGCGGATGTAAAACGATTCTTAAGAAGATCAAAGCTCCCCTGGGCGGAAACGGACCACTTAAAGCACGTCTTAACAGAAGTAAGGGCTGAGAGGAGCCGCCACCTGGACCGAAATTACGGATGAAACGACGGTAGAAATTAGCGAAGCCCAGAAAGCGCTGCAGCTCGACGCGTGACTTAGGAACGGGCCAATCAATGACAGCCTGGACCTTTAGCGGGATCCATCTTAATGCCCTCAGCGGAAATAACGGAACCGAGAAAAGGGACAGAGGCGGCATGAAAAGTGCACTTCTCAGCCTTCACATAAAGACAGTTCTCCAAAAGGCGCTGGAGGACGCGTCGCACGTGCTGAACATGAATCGAGAGAGACGGTGGAAAAATCAGGATATCTATGTAAACGAAAAACAAAAATGTTCAGCATGTCTCAGGACGTCGTTAACTAGTGCCTGAAAGACAGCTGGAGCGTTAACGAGGCCGAAAGGAAGAACCCGGTATTCAAAGTGCTCCTAACGGAGTGTTAAACGCCGTTTCCACTCGTCCCCTCCTGATGCGCACGAGATGGTAGGCGTTTACGAAGGTCCAATTTGGTGAAAAACCTGGCTCCCTGCAGGATCTCGAAGGCTGAAGACATAAGAGGAAGCGGATAACGGTTCTTAACTGCTGTGTCATTCAGCCTCGATAATCCACGCATGGGCGCAGGGACCCGTCCTTCTTCTGAACAAAAAAACCCCGCTCCGGCGGGGGGAGGAGGAGGAGACTATGGTACCGGCGCCGAGCGAAACCGACAAATAATCCTCGAGAGCCTTACGTTCGGGGAGCCGACAGAGAGTATAATTCACTCCGGGGAGTAGTTCCCGGAAGGAGATCAATACTACAGTCATACGACCGGTGTGGAGGGAGAGAAGTGGCCTTGGAACGACTGAACACCGTGCGCAGATCGTGATACTCCTCCGGCACCCTGTCAAATCGGCCAGGCTCCTCCTGTGAAGAAGAGACAGAGGAAACAGGAGGGATAGCAGACATTAAACAGGTTACATGACAAGAAACATTCCAGGATAGGATAGTATTACTAGACCAATTAATAGAAGGGTTATGGCGCAATAGCCAGGATGACCCAAAACAACAGGTAAAAGGTGAAACGAAAAATTAAAAAAGAAATGGTTTCGCTATGATTACCAGAGACAGTGAGGGGTTAAAGGCAGCGTCTCACGCTGAATCTTGGGGAGAGAACTACCATCTAAAGCGAACAAGGCCCTGGGCTCCCCTAACTGTCTGAGAGGAATGTCATGTTCCCGAGCCCAGGTCTCGTCCATAAAACAGCCCTCCGCCCCAGAGTCTATCAAGGCACTGCAGGAAGCAGATGAACCGGGCCAGCGGAGATGGACCGGAAAGGTAGTGCGTGATCCAGAAGGAGAGGCCTGAGTAGTTGCGCTCACCAGTAGCCCTCCTCTTACTGATGAGCTCTGGCTTTTACTGGACATGAGGTGACAAAATGACCAGCGGAGCCGCAGTAGAGACAGAGGCGATTGGTGATTCTCCGTTCCCTCTCCTTGGCCGAGATGCGAATACCCCCCAGCTGCATAGGCTCAGCATCCGAGCCGGCGGAGGAGGGTGGCAGTGATGCGGCAGGTGGCAGTGATGTGGAGAGGGGAGCAACGGAGAACGTGAGCTCCTTTCCACGAGCTCGGCGACGAAGATCAAACCGTCGCTCTATGCGAATAGCGAGAGCTATTAAGGAGTCCAGACTGGAAGGAACCTCCCGGGAGAGGATCTCATCCTTAACCTCGACGTGGAGACCCTCCAGAAAACGAGCGAGCAAAGCCGGCTCGCTCCAGTCACTAGAGGCAGCGAGAGTGCGAAACTCAATAGAATAATCCGTTATGGATCTATTCCCCTGACATAGGGAAGACAGGGCCCTGGAAGCCTCCTCGCCAAAAACAGAACGGTCAAAAACCCGTATCATCTCCTCCTTAAAGTCCTGATACTGGTTAATACACTCAGCCCTCGCCTCCCAGACTGCCGTGCCCCACTCACGCGCCCGTCCGGTAAGGAGAGAAATGACGTAGGCGATGCGGGCTGCGCTCCTGGAGTAAGTGTTGGGCTGGAGAGAGAACACCACATCACACTGAGTGAGGAATGAGCGGCACTCAGTGGGCTCCCCAGAGTAACACGGCGGGTTGTTGATCCTGGGCTCCGGAGACTCGGAAACCCTGGAAGTGGGCGGTGGATCGAGGTGGAGTTGGTGAACCTGTCTTGTGAGGTCGGAGACTTGACGGCCAGGGTCTCAACGGCATGTTGAGCAGCAGACAATTCCTCCTCGTGTCTGCCTAGCATCGCTCCCTGGATCTCGACGGCGGAGTGAAAAGGGTCCGGAGCCGCTGGGTCCATTCTTGGTCTGATTCTTCTGTTATGAACTTGAGTGAAGACCCAAAAGCGGTTTTAACAGAAAACAGAGTTCTTTAATGAAAATACAGGAATGGCATAAATCCTCTTCCAACGTTGTCAGCGGAACAAAAAGAACGTTAGTATAGTGCAGGATGCTCCTGCCAGGCAGACTCCGACAGGACAGGACAAGGTGGAAGCAAACGAGACGACAGCTTGCTTCTGGCATCAAAAAACACAAACAAGAATCAGACACTGAAAGTAGCAGGAACAGAGAAAGAAATAGAGACCTAATCAGAGGGGGAAGAGAGAACAGGTGGGGAAAGAGAGAATGAGCTAGTTAGGGGAAATGTAGAACAGCTGAAGGATGAGAGACAGAGAAGGTAACCTAAAAAGACCAGCAGAGAGAGAGAATGAAGAGAAAGGACAGGAACAGACATAACAAGACATGACA
>NW_027004108.1:0-5114 GCF_036934945.1 Oncorhynchus masou masou
TGTCAGGATTTGGCCAGGGTTGTTCCGGGTTTTGGTCAGTAGATGCCCCCATTGTGCTTTTTGTCCCTATGTTTTCCCTTGATCCCCATTATTATTTGCACCTGTGTCTCGTTTCCCCTGATTGTATTTAAACCCTTTGTTTCCCTCAGTTCTGTGCTCTGTGTTTGTATGTTAGCACCCTGCCCTAGTGTTCTGTGTGCTCTTGTCGATTCCGGGTGACGTTCTTGTGGTATTCTGTTTTTTGTTTTTGTTTATTTTTGGTGAGTTTCTTTTGAGGTCTTTTTGTGTTTTACCTACCACCTTTTGGATTTGCCATTTTTTGTATTTTAGGATTTTTCTTTATTAAATACACCGTCTTAAGTACTGCTGTGTCTGCCTCATCTTCTGGGTTCTGCTGTCTATTCGTGGCTCAGTTGGTTAAGTGACTGTTTCTCACTCCGGAGACCCAGGTTCGAAACCGGGTCCTGACAGAAACACAGAGCCAAAAATGAACCCAGAGGCAGCCAGTTCCCAGGACCTTTTTGCCACGCTGTCCCACCAGGGAACTGTCCAGCATGCAGAAGCAAGCCCTGGTTTCAGCAAGAGCCTTAATAATACTAGACATTCTCATCTTCTGTCGGAATGCTGACTTCCATTAAGCAAATATCTGATCGACTTACCCGGCAACAGTTCCCGTTCCAGTACCTCCAGGTTACGTACCCATGGCAGTTAGCCCCCTGGCTGAACCTCGTCTTCCACCTCCCCAGTTCTCAGGTGATCAAGTGCTTGTAAAGGGTTTCTCACTCAATGTTCTCTCTCCTTTGAGCTGCAACCCTCGTCGTTTCCCACCGACCCGGTCTAAGATCGCATATATCATCACCCTGCTGTCGGAAAAAGCCCTGGCCTGGGCTACTGCTGTGTGGGATGCCCATAGTTCCTGCTGTGCCAGCTACTCTGCCTTTGCTGAGGAATTCAAGCAAGTGTTTCAAGGCCCAAGCAGTGGTTCTGACTCAGCCAAACAGCTCCTGACTCTCCATCAAGGTTGGCGCAGCGTGACGGACTATGCCATCCAGTTCCGCACGGTGGCAGCAGCAGTGGCTGGAACAACGAGGCGCTCACGGTGTGCTTTCTGAAAGGCCTTTCCGACACTATCCAAGATGAACTGGCCACTCGGGAACCACGGACAATCTCGAGTCCCTGATCAAGTTGGCCTCACGCATTGACCAGCGTCTGAGAGAGAGAACTCAACCGTAGACCTCTAGCCCCTATCAGTCCCAGCTCCGAGTCCCCACCTTTATCATCGCTGGCTCCACCGGAACCCATGCAGATTGGACGCATCTCCCAGGCTGAGAGAGACCGCCGGATGAGGGAGCGACGCTGTCTATATTGCGGCAAACCGGGCCATTTCCGTTCCACGTGTCCCGGGCTCCAGGGAAACGCTCTGTCCCGTACAGACCGGGGGGAACTGTAACGGGAAACATAACCTCCTCCCATCCGTCCAACTCCCGTCTGCTCATTCCAGTCACCCTCTCCTGGGACAACCACAAGCTTCACCTTCAAGCCTTGGTAGACTCTGGAGCCGCAGGTAACTTCATGGATGGTGTCTGGGCGAAGGAGAATGGCGTTTCCCTCTGAACCTCTAAGTGACCCCATGAGGGTTACTACATTGGATGGAAGCCCTTTGGGATCTGGACTTGTCACTCATGTCACTACCTCCTTGAGACTTTCAGTTTCACAACACCAGGAATTGATGAACTTTCATTTGATCTCCTGTTCCGAGTTCCCTCAAATCCTTGGATACCCCTGGCTTCACAGCCATAACCCTCACATCGACTGGTCTGTGGGCACTATCCAAGCAGTGGGGTCCTACGTGCCAAGCTACTTGTATTTTCCAGAATTCCCCGAGATCTACTCCCTAGTCTTTAGAATCCATCGACCTGACCAGAGTAACCGAGTGATACCATGACCTCAAACTGGTGTATAGCAAACAGAGGGCCACCATGCTACCACCCCATAGATCTTACGATTGCCCCATCGACCTGTTTCCGGGCACTTGCCCCCCAGGGGTCGGATCTTTTCCCTATCTCCACCCGAACGAGCTGCTATGGATACCTACATCAAGGACTCTCTGGAAGCAGGCCTCATGCGTCCATCTACCTCCCCGGCGGAGCAGGGTTTTTCTTTGTGGCCAAGAAAGATGGTGGATTACGTCCTTGCATCGACTACCGGGGACTCAATGACATAACCGTCCGTAACCGTTACCCGCTACCCCTTATGGCCACAGCCTTCGAGCTGCTCCAGGAAGCAGTTGTTTTCACTAAGCTTGACCTGCGGAACGCATACCATCTTGTGCGGATCAGACCTGGTGACGAGTGGAAGACCGCTTTCAACACGCCTACTGGTCACTATGAATACTTGGTGATGCCCTTCGGCCTGACCAACGCCCCAGCGGTGTTCCAAGCGCTCATAAACGATGTGCTTAGGGATATGCTTAACATATTTGTGTTCGTTTACTTGGATGACATCCTCATCTTTTCGAGCTCCTTCAAGAACACACTAAGCATGTCAGACAAGTACTCAAACGCCTCCTGGACAGCCATCTGTACGTTAAGCCGGAAAAATGTGAATTCCATTCATCCCAGTACAATTCCTGGGATTTGTAGTGGAACCCGGTCGAGTCCAAATGGACCCTGTGGGAAGGTAGGGGCGGTAGCGGATTGGCCCACCCCCAAATCCGTTAAGGATGTTCAGCGTTTCCTGGGCTTCACAAACTTTACCGCAAGTTCATCAAGAACTTCAGTTTGGTGGCAGCTCCTCTCTCAGCTTTAACCAAAGGTGGCAATGCAAGGTTTTTGGGAAGAGAAGCTGAGACGGCCTTCCAAGGACTCAAGCAGCGTCCTCTCTCATCCGTGCGCTTTCTTCTCACACCGGCTTACCCCGACTGAGAGGAACTACGATGTGGGGGATCGTGAACTCCTAGCGGTTAAGATGGCATTGAAGGAATGGAGACACTGGCTCGAGGGGCTTCTCACCCGTTTCAAGTGCTTACGGACCACAAAAATCTGGAGTATATCCAGCAGGCGAAGCGATTGAACTCTAGACAAGCTAGATGGTCTCTTTTCTTCAATCGATTCCAGTTTATCCTCACCTATCGGCCCGGGTCGAAGAATCTCAAACCGGATGCCCTGTCCCGAGTCTACGCTCCTGCCATTCGAGATGACACGGACATGCCTGTCCTTCCTGCTGCTAAGATTGTGGCTCCGATCTCGTGGCAAGTTGAGGATACCGTGAGACGTGCTCAAGCTAGCGAACCGGACCCTAAAGGAGGCCCTGCCAATCGGTTGTTTGTCCCCAAGGCAGTGAGGACTCAGGTCCTTCTGTGGGGGCACTCCTCTCGCCTCACCTGTCATCCGGGCGTAGGTCGCACCTTGGAGTTCATCCAGCGTAAGTTCTGGTGGCCTACCATAAGAGAAGACGTTGCCACTTTCGTCAATGCCTGCCCCGTGTGCTGCCAGGGCAAATCTTCTCACCTCCGCCCTCAAGGACTCCTTCACCCTTTACCTGTTCCCCACAGACCCTGGTCCCATATCTCATTGGACTTTATTACTGGACTTCCTCCATCCCATGGCAATACTACTATCCTAGTCATAATCGACAGGTTTTCAAAGGCGGCCAGGTTCGTCCCTCTGACTAAGTTACCTTCTGCCAAGGAAACGGCTGAGTTGGTAATTAATCATGTGTTCCGAGTCTTCGGCATTCCTCAAGATGTGGTTTCTGACAGAGGTCCCCAGTTCGCCTCAAGGTTTTGGAAGGCCTTCTGCCAACTCATGGGGGCTTCTGCCAGTCTATCTTCAGGGTACCATCCGGAGTCCAACGGCCAAACAGAGAGGATGAATCAAGAGCTGGAAACCACCCTCCGATGTATGACTCGTGACAACCCGTCCACATGGTCATCCTTTATTGTTTGGGCCGAATACGCGCACAACACCTTGCGCTCCTCCTCCACTGGTATGTCCCCTTACGAGTGTCAGTTTGGCTATGCTCCTCCATTGTTCCCGGACCAGGAGGCAGAAGTCAGAGTGCCTTCAGCCTTGAGGTTCGTCCAGACGCTGTCGGCTTATGTGGAGGAAGACCCGTCTTAATCTGATGCGTTCCTCACAGAGGTATCAACAACAAGCCAACAGACGTCGCCGTCCCGGGCCTACCCTGCGCCCCGGCCAGAGAGTCTGGCTCTCCACAAGAGACTTACCTCTACGGGTGGAGTCTCGCAAGCTGTCCCAAAATACATCGGTCCCTTCAAGGTTGCCAGGAGAGTTAACCCAGTTTCTTATCGCCTACACTTACCCAGATCCCTTAAGATTAATCCCACATTTCATGTGTCATTGTTAAAACCTGTTGTTTTCTCCCCTTGTCCCGGCAGACAGACCTCCCCCTCCGCCTCGTGTCATTGGAGGCCAGCCGGCTTATACCGTCCACCGGATACTGGATTCCCGCCGGGTGCAGCGGTCCTGGCAGTATCTGGTGGACTGGGAAGGCTACGGTCCTGAGGAGCGCTCCTGGGTTCCTGCCAAAGACATCCTGGACCCTGACCTCATTCGTCAGTTCAGGGTTCTCCACCCTGAGAGAGCTGGTAGGAACGTCAGGAGCCGTTCCTAGGGGGGATTCTGTCAGGATTTGGCCAGGGTTGTTCCGGGTTTTGGTCAGTAGATGCCCCCATTGTGCTTTTTGTCCCTATGTTTTCCCTTGATCCCCATTATTATTTGCACCTGTGTCTCGTTTCCCCTGATTGTATTTAAACCCTTTGTTTCCCTCAGTTCTGTGCTCTGTGTTTGTATGTTAGCACCCTGCCCTAGTGTTCTGTGTGCTCTTGTCGATTCCGGGTGACGTTCTTGTGGTATTCTGTTTTTTGTTTTTGTTTATTTTTGGTGAGTTTCTTTTGAGGTCTTTTTGTGTTTTACCTACCACCTTTTGGATTTGCCATTTTTTGTATTTTAGGATTTTTTCTTTATTAAATACACCGTCTTAAGTACTGCTGTGTCTGCCTCATCTTCTGGGTTCTGCTGTCTATTCGTGGCTCAGTTGGTTAAGTGACTGTTTCTCACTCCGGAGACCCAGGTTCGAAACCGGGTCCTGAC
>NW_027004109.1:0-5114 GCF_036934945.1 Oncorhynchus masou masou
TGAAGACCCAAAAGCGGTTTTAACAGAAAACAGAGTTCTTTAATGAAAAACAGGAATGGCATAAATCCTCTTCCAACGTTGACAATGGAACAAAAGAACGTAGTATAGTGCAGGATGCACCTGCCAGGCAGACTCCGACAGGATAGGACAAGGTGGAAGCAAACGAGACGACAGCTTGCTTCTGGCATCAAAAACACAAACAAGAATCAGACACTGAAAGTAGCAGGAACAGAGAGAGAAATAGAGACCTAATCAGAGGGGGAAGAGAGAACAGGTGTGAAAGAGTGAATGAGCTAGTTAGGGGAGATGTAGAACAGCTGAAGAATGAGAGACAGAGAAGGTAACCTAAAAAGACCAGCAGAGAGAGACAGAGTGAAGAGAAAGGACAGGAACAGACATAACAAGACATGACAGTACCCACCCCACTCCACCGAGCGCCCCTGGCGCACTCGAGGAGGAAACCTGGCGGCAACGGAGGAAATCATCGATCAGCGAACGGTCCAGCACGTCCCGAGAGGGAACCCAACTCCTCTCCTCAGGACCGTACCCCTCCCAATCCACTAGGTACTGATGACCACGGCCCCGAGGGCGCATGTCCAAAATCTTACGAACCCTGTAGATGGGTGCGCCTCGACAAGGATGGGGGGGAGGGACGAGCGGGGGCGCGAAGAACGGGCTTAACACAGGAGACATGGAAGACCGGGTGAACGCGACGAAGATAGCGCGGGAGAAGTAAGTCGCACTGCGACAGGATTAATGACCTGGGAAATACGGAACGGACCAATGAACCGCGGGGCCAACTTGCGAGAAGCTGTCTTAAGGGGAAGGTTCTGAGTGGAGAGCCATACTCTCTGACCGCAACAATATCTAGGACTCTTGGTCCTACGCTTATTAGCGGCCCTCACAGTCTGCGCCCTATTACGGCAAAGTGCCGACCTGACCCCCTTCCAGGTGCGCTCGCAACGCTGGACAAAAGCCTGAGCGGAGGGGACGCAGGACTCGGCGAGCTGAGATGAGAACAGCGGAGGCTGGTACCCGAGGCTACTCTGTAAAGGAGATAGACCGGTAGCAGACGAGGAAGAGCGAGTTGTCGTACTCTGCCCAGGGAGCTGTTCTGACCAAGACGCAGGGTTACGAAAGAAAGACTGCGTAAAATGCACTAACAGTCTGATTGGCCCGTTCGGCTTGGCCGTTAGACTGGGGATAGAGAAGCCGGACGAGAGACTGACGGAAGCCCCAATCAAACGGCAAAACTCCTCAAAATTGAGACGTGAACTGCGGGCCTCTGTCGGAAACGACGTCAGACGGAAGGCCATGAATTGGAAAACATTCTCGATAATGATCTGAGCCGTCTCCTTAGCAGAAGGGGAGCTTAACGAGAGGAATGAAATGAGCCGCCTTAGAGAATCTATCGACAACCGTAAGTGCTATCTTCCCCGCTGATGAAGGCAGTCGGTGATGAAATCCTAAGCGATGTGAGACCACGGTCGAGAGGGAATGGGAAGCGGTCTGAGACGGCCGGCAGGAGGAGAGTTCCCAGATTTAGTCTGCGCGCAGACCGAACAAGCGGCGACAAATCGACGCGCGTCACGTTCCCGAGTGGGCCACCAGAAACGCTGGCGAATGGAAGCGAGCGTACCCCGAACGCCGGGGTGGCCGGCTAACTTGGCAGAGTGGGCCCACTGAAGAACGGCCGGACGAGTAGGAACGGGAACGAACAGAAGGTTCCTAGGACAAGCTCGCGGCGACGGAGTGTGAGCGAGTGCTTGCTTTACCTGCCTCTCAATTCCCCAGACAGTCAACCCGACAACACGCCCTTCAGGGAGAATCCCCTCGGGGTCGGTGGAGACCTCAGAAGAACTGAAGAGACGAGATAAAGCATCAGGCTTGGTGTTCTTTGAGCCCGGACGATAAGAAATAACAAACTCGAAACGAGCGAAAAACAGAGCCCAACGAGCCTGACGCGCATTAAGTCGTTTGGCTGAACGGATGTACTCAAGGTTCCTATGGTCAGTCCAAACGACAAAAGGAACGGTCGCCCTCTCCAACCACTGTCGCCATTCGCCTAGGGCTAAGCGGATGGCGAGCAGTTCGCGATTACCAACATCATAGTTACGTTCTGACGGCGATAAGCGATGAGAGAAAAACGCGCAAGGATGGACCTTGCCGTCAGAGAGAGAGCGCTGAGAAAGAATGGCTCCCACGCCCACCTCTGACGCGTCAACCTCAACAACAAACTGACTAGAGATGTCAGGTGTAACAAGAATAGGTGCGGATGTAAAAACGATTCTTAAGAAGATCAAAAGCTCCCTGGGCGGAAACGGACCACTTAAAGCACGTCTTAACAGAAGTAAGGGCTGTGAGGGGAGCTGCCACCTGACCGAAATTACGGATGAAACGACGATAGAAATTAGCGAAGCCCAGAAAGCGCTGCAGCTCGACGCGTGACTTAGGAACGGGCCAATCAATGACAGCCTGGACCTTAGCGGGATCCATCTTAATGCCCTCAGCGGAAATAACGGAACCGAGAAAAGGGACAGAGGCGGCATGAAAAGTGCACTTCTCAGCCTTCACATAAAGACAGTTCTCCAAAAGGCGCTGGAGGACGCGTCGCGACGTGCTGAACATGAATCGAGAGAGACGGTGAAAAAATCAGGATATCGTCCATGTAAACGAAAACAAAAATGTTCAGCATGTCTCTCAGGACGTCGTTAACTAGTGCCTGAAAGACAGCTGGAGCGTTAACGAGGCCGAAAGGAAGAACCCGGTATTCAAAGTGCCCTAACGGAGTGTTAAACGCCGTCTTCCACTCGTCCCCTCCCTGATGCGCACGAGATGGTAGGCGTTACGAAGGTCCAATTTGGTGAAAAACCTGGCTCCCTGCAGGATCTCGAAGGCTGAAGACATAAGAGGAAGCGGATAACGATTCTTAACTGTTATGTCATTCAGCCCTCGATAATCCACGCATGGGCGCAGGGACCCGTCCTTCTTCTGAACAAAAAAACCCCGCTCCGAGGCGGGAGAGAGGAGGAGGACTATGTTCCACCAGCGTCGGCAGAACCGACAAATAATCCTCGAGGGGCCTTCGTTCGGGGAGCCGACAAGTATAATCTACCCCGGGGGGAGTAGTTCCCGGAAGGAGATCAGCTACAGTCATACGACCGGTGTGGAGGGAGAGAAGTGGCTAGCAAGAGCGACTGAACACCGTGCGCAGATCGTGATACTCCTCCGGCACCCCTGTCAAATCGCCAGGCTCCTCCTGTGAAGAAGAGACAGAGGAAACAGGAGGGATAGCAGACATTAAACAGGTCACATGACAAGAAACATTCCAGGATAGGATAGTATTACTAGACCAATTAATAGAAGAGATTTATGGCGCACTATTGAGGATGACCCCAAAACAACAGGTGTAAAGGTGAACGAAAAATTAAAAAGAAATGGTTTCGCTATGATTACCAGAGACAGTGAGGGTTAAAGGCAGCGTCTCCGCTGAATCTTGGGGAGAGAACTACCATCTAAAGCGAACAAGGCCGTTGGCTCCCCTTAACTGTCTGAGAGGAATGTCATGTTCAGGAGCCCAGGTCTCGTCCATAAAACAGCCCTCCGCCCCCAGAGTCGATCAAGGCACTGCAGGAAGCAGATGAACCGGGCCAGCGGAGATGGACCGGAAAGGTAGTGCGTGATCCAGAAGGAGAGGCCTGAGTAGTTGCGCTCACCAGTAGCCCTCCTCTTACTGATGAGCTCTGGCTTTTACTGGACATGAGGTGACAAAATGACCAGCGGAGCCGCAGTAGAGACAGGCGATTGGTGATTCTCCGTTCCTTCTCCTTGGCCGAGATGCGGATACCCCCAGCTGCATAGGCCTCAGCATCCGAGCCGGCGGGGAGGGTGGCAGTGATGCGGCAGGTGGCAGTGATGTGGAGAGGGGAGCAACGGAGAACGCGAACTCCTTTCCACGTGCTCTGGCGACGAAGATCAAACCGTCGCTCTAGGCGAATAACGAGAGCTATTAAGGAGTCCAGACTGGAAGGAACCTCCCTGGAGAGGATCTCATCCTTAACCTCGACGAGGAGACCCTCCAGAAAACGAGCGAGCAAAGCCGGCTCGTTCCAGTCACTAGAGGCAGCAAGAGTGCGAAACTCAATAGAATAATCCGTTATGGATCGATTCCCCTGACATAGGGAAGACAGGGCCCTGAAGCCTCCTCCCCAAAAACAGAACGGTCAAAAACCCGTATCATCTCCTCCTTAAAGTCCTGAAACTGGTTAATACACTCCCAGCCCTCGCCTCCCAGATTGCCGTGCCCCACTCACGCGCCCGTCCGGTGAGGAGAGAAACACGTAGGCGATGCGGGCTGCGCTCCTGGAGTAAGTGTTGGGCTGGAGAGAGAACACCACATCACACTGAGTGAGGAATGAGCGGCACTCAGTGGGCTCCCTGAGTAACAGGGCGGGTTGTTGATCCTGGGCTCCGGAGACTCGGAACCCTGGAAGTGGGCGGTGGATCGAGGTGGAGTTGGTGAACCTGTCTTGTGAGGTCGGAGACTTGGACGGGCCAGGTCTCAACGGCATGTCGAGCAGCAGACAATTCCTCCTCGTGTCTGCCTAGCATCGCTCCCTGATCTCGACGGCGGAGTGAAAAGGGTCCGGATTCTTGGTCATTCTTCTTGTCCTGATTCTTCTGTTATGTACTTGGAGGAAGACCCAAAAGCGGTTTTAACAGAAAACAGAGTTCTTTAATGAAAAAACAGGAATGGCATAAATCCTCTTCCAACGTGGACAATGGAACAAAAGAACGTAGTATAGTGCAGGATGCACCTGCCAGGCAGACTCCGACAGGATAGGACAAGGTGGAAGCAAACGAGACGACAGCTTGCTTCTGGCATCAAAAACACAAACAAGAATCAGACACTGAAAGTAGCAGGAACAGAGAGAGAAATAGAGACCTAATCAGAGGGGGAAGAGAGAACAGGTGTGAAAGAGTGAATGAGCTAGTTAGGGGAGATGTAGAACAGCTGAAGAATGAGAGACAGAGAAGGTAACCTAAAAAGACCAGCAGAGAGAGACAGAGTGAAGAGAAAGGACAGGAACAGACATAACAAGACATGACAAGCT
>NW_027004110.1:0-5114 GCF_036934945.1 Oncorhynchus masou masou
CTGTTATGTACTTGAGTGAAGACCCAAAAGCGGTTTTAACAGAAAACAGAGTTCTTTAATGAAAAACAGGAATGGCATAAATCCTCTTCCAACGTAGTCAATGGAACAAAAAGAACGTTAGTATAATGCAGGATGCACCTGCCAGGCAGACTCCGACAGGATAGGACAAGGTGGAAGCAAACGCGACGACAGCTTGCTTCTGGCATCAAAAACACAAACAAGAATCAGACACTGAAAGTAGCAGGAACAGAGAGAGAAATAGAGACCTAATCAGAGGGGGAAGGGAGAACAGGTGGGAAAGAGTGAATGAGCTAGTTAGGGGAGATGTAGAACAGCTGAAGAATGAGAGACAGAGAAGGTAACCTAAAAAGACCAGCAGAGAGAGACAGAGTGAAGAGAAAGGACAGGAACAGACATAACAAGACATGACAGTACCCCCCCCCACTCACCGAGCGCCTCCTGGCGCACTCGAGGAGGAAACCTGGCGGCAACGGAGGAAATCATCGATCAGCGAACGGTCCAGCACGTCCCGAGAGGGAACCCAACTCCTCTCCTCAGGACCGCACCCCTCCCAATCCACTAGGTACTGATGACCACGGCCCCGAGGGCGCATGTCCAAAATCTTACGAACCCTGTAGATGGGTGCGCCTCGACAAGGATGGGGGGAGGGACGAGCGGGGGCGCCAAGAACGGGCTTAACACAGGAGACATGGAAGACCGGGTGAACGCGACGAAGATAGCTGGAGAAGAAGTCGCACTGCGACAGGATTAATGACCTGAGAAATACGGAACGGACCAATGAACCGCAGGGCCAACTTGCGAGAAGCTGTCTTAAGGGGAAGGTTCTGAGTGGAGAGCCATACTCTCTGACCGCAACAATATCTAGGACTCTTGGTCCTACGCTTATTAGCGGCCCTCACAGTCTGCGCCCTATTACGGCAAAGTGCCGACCTGACCCCTTCCAGGTGCGCCGCAACGCTGGACAAAAGCCTGAGCGGAGGGGACGTAGGACTCAAGCAGCTGAGATGAGAACAGCGGAGGCTGGTACCCGAGGCTACCTGGAAAAGGGGATAGACCGTGCAGACGAGGGAAGCGTAGTTGTGGGCGACTCTGCCCAGGGAGCTGTTCTACTCAAGACGCAGGTTACGAAAAGAAAGACTGCGTAAATGCGACCAACAGTCTGATTGGCCCGTTCGGCTTGACCGTTAGACTGGGGATGAAAGCCGGACGAGAGACTGACGGAAGCCCCAATCAAACGGCAAAACTCCTCCAAAATTGAGACGGGAACTGCGGGCCTCTGTCGGAAACGACGCCAGACGGAAGGCCATGAATTCGGAAACATTCTCTCGATAATGATCTGAGCCGTCTCCTTAGCAGAAGGGAGCTTATCGAGAGGAATGAAATGAGCCGCCTTAGAGAATCTATCGACAACTGTAAGAATAACTGTCTTCCCGCTGATGAAGGCAGTCCGGTGATAAAATCTAAAGCGATGTGAGACCACGGTCGAGGAGGGAATGGGAAGCGGTCTGAGACGGCCGCAGGGAGGAGAGTTCCAGATTTAGTCTGCACGCAGACCGAACAAGCGGCGACAAATCGACGCGCGTCACGCTTCCCGAGTGGGCCACCAGAAACGCTGGCGAATGGAAGCGAGCGCACCTCTCGAACGCCGGGGTGGCCGGCTAACTTGGCAGAGTGGGCCCACTGAAGAACGGCCGGACGAAAGTAGGAACGGAACGAACAGAAGGTTCCTAGGACAAGCTCGCGGCGACGGAGTGTGAGCGAGTGCTTGCTTTACCTGCCTCTCAATTCCCCAGACAGTCAACCCGACAACACCCCGTCAGGGAGAATCCCTCGGGGTCGGTGGAGACCTCAGAAGAACTGAAGAGACGAGATAAAGCATCAGGCTTGGTGTTTTTTGAGCCCGGACGATAAGAAATAACAAACTCGAAACAAGCGAAAAACAGAGCCCAACGAGCCTGACGCGCATTAAGTCGTTTGGCTGAACGGATGTACTCAAGGTTCCTATGGTCAGTCCAAACGACAAAAGGAACGGTCGCCCCTCCAACCACTGCCGCCATTCGCCTAGGGCTAAGCGGGATGGCGAGCAGTTCGCGATTACCAACATCATAGTTACGTTCTGACGGCGATAAGCGATGAGAGAAAAACGCGCAAGGATGGACCTTGCCGTCAGAGAGAGAGCGCTGAGAAAGAATGGCTCCCACGCCCACCTCTGACGCGTCAACCTCAACAACAAACTGACTAGAGATGTCAGGTGTAACAAGAATAGGTGCGGATGTAAAACGATTCTTAAGAAGATCAAAAGCTCCCTGGGCGGAAACGGACCACTTAAAGCACGTCTTAACAGAAGTAAGGGCTGTGAGGGAGCTGCCACCTGACCGAAATTACGGATGAAACGACGATAGAAATTAGCGAAGCCCAGAAAGCGCTGCAGCTCGACGCGTGACTTAGAACGGGCCAATCAATGACAGCCTGGACCTTTAGCGGGATCCATCTTAATGCCCTCAGCGGAAATAACGGAAACCGAGAAAGTGGGACAGAGGCGGCATGAAAAGTGCACTTCTCAGCCTTCACATAAAGACAGTTCTCCAAAAGGCGCTGAGGACGCGTCGCACGTGCTGAACATGAATCGAGAGAGAGATGGTGAAAAAATCAGGATATCGTCCATGTAAACGAAAACAAAAATGTTCAGCATGTCTTCAGGACGTCGTTAACTAGTGCCTGAAAGACAGCTGGAGCGTTAACGAGGCCGAAAGGAAGAACCCGGTATTCAAAGTGCCCTAACGGAGTGTTAAACGTCGCTTCCACTCGTCCCCCTCCCTGATGCGCACGAGATGGTAGGCGTTACGAAGGTCCAATTTGGTGAAAAACCTGGCTCCCTGCAGGATCTCGAAGGCTGAAGACATAAGAGGAAGCGGATAACGATTCTTAACTGTTATGTCATTCAGCCCTCGATAATCCACGCATGGGCGCAGGGACCCGTCCTTCTTCTGAACAAAAAACCCCGCTCCGGGGGAGAGGAGGAGGAGACTATGGTACCGGCGTCGAGCGAAACCGACAAATAATCCTCGAGAGCCTTACGTTCGGGAGCCGACAGAGAGTATAATCTACTCCCGGGGGAGTAGTTCCCGGAAGGAGATCAATACTACAGTCATACGACCGGGTGTGGAGGGAGAGAAGTGGCCTTGGAACGACTGAACACCGTGCGCAGATCGTGATACTCCTCCGGCACCCCCTGTCAAATCGCCAGGCTCCTCCTGTGAAGAAGAGACAGAGGAAACAGGAGGGATAGCAGACATTAAACAGGTCACATGACAAGAAACATGATAGGATAGTATTACTAGACCAATTAATAGAAGGGTTATGGCGCACTAGCCAGGGATGACCCAAAACAACAGGTGTAAAAGGTGAACGAAAAATTAGAAAAGAAATGGTTTCGCTATGATTACCAGAGACAGTGAGGGTTAAAGGCAGCGTCTCTGCCACGCTGAATCTTGGGAGAGAACTACCATCTAAAGCGAACAAGGCCGTGGGCTCCCTAACTGTCTGAGAGGAATGTCATGTTCCCGAGCCCAGGTCTCGTCCATAAAACAGCCCTCCGCCCCAGAGTCTATCAAGGCACTGCAGGAAGCAGGAGATGAACCGGGCCAGCGGAGATGGACCGGAAAGGTAGTGCGTGATCCAGAAGGAGAGGCCTGAGTAGTTGCGCGCCTCACCAGTAGCCCTCCCTTACTGATGAGCTCTGGCTTTACTGGACATGAGGTGACAAAATGACCAGCGGAGCCGCAGTAGAGACAGAGGCGACAGATTCTCCGTTCTTCCTTGGCCGAGATGCGGATACCCCCAGCTGCATAGGCTCAGCATCCGAGCCGGCGGAGGAGGGTGGCAGTGATGCGGCAGGTGGCAGTGATGTGGGAGAGGGAGCAACGGAGAACGCGAGCCTTTCCACGCAGCTCGGCGACGAAGATCAAACCGTCGTTCATGCGAATAGCGAGAGCTATTAAGGAGTCCAGACTGGAAGGAACCTCCGGGAGAGGATCTCATCCTTAACCTCGACGAGGAGACTCCAGAAAACGAGCGAGCAAAGCCGGCTCGTTCCAGTCACTAGAGGCAGCGAGAGTGCGGTAAACTCAATAGAATAATCCGTTATGGATCGATTCCCCTGACATAGGGAAGACAGGGCCCTGGAAGCCTCCTCCCCAAAAACAGAACGGTCAAAAACCCGTATCATCTCCTCCTTTAAAGTCCTGGATACTTGTTAATACACCCGCCCCGCCTCCCAGATTGCCGTGCCCCACTCACGCGCCCCGTCCGGTAAGGAGAGAAATGACGTAGGCGATGCGGGCTGCGCTCCTGGAGTGTGTTGGCTGGAGAGAGAACACCACATCACACTGAGTGAGAAAATGAGCGGCACTCAGTGGGCTCCCAGAGTAACACGGCGGGTTGCTGATCCTGGGCTCCGGAGACTCGGAAACCCTGGAAGTGGGCGGTGGATCGAGGTGGAGTTGGTGAACCTGTCTTGTGAGGTCGGAGACTTGGACGCCAGGGTCTCAACGGCATGTCGAGCAGCAGACACCCCTCCTCGTGTCTGCCTAGCACGCTCCCTGATCTCGACGGCGGAGTGAAAAGGGTCCGGAGCCGCTGGGTCCATTCTTGGTCTGATTCTTCTGTTATGTACTTGAGTGAAGACCCAAAAGCGGTTTTAACAGAAAACAGAGTTCTTTAATGAAAACAGGAATGGCATAAATCCTCTTCCAACGTAGTCAATGGAACAAAAGAACGTTAGTATAATGAGGATGCACCTGCCAGGCAGACTGGCTACAGGATAGGACAAGGTGGAAGCAAACGGGACGACAGCTTGCTTCTGGCATCAAAAACACAAACAAGAATCAGACACTGAAAGTAGCAGGAACAGAGAGAGAAATAGAGACCTAATCAGAGGGGGAAGAGAGAACAGGGAAGGAGTGAATGAGCTAGTTAGGGGAGATGTAGAACAGCTGAAGAATGAGAGACAGAGAAGGTAACCTAAAAAAGACCAGCAGAGAGAGACAGAGTGAAGAGAAAGGACAGGAACAGACATAACAAGACATGACAGA
>NW_027004111.1:0-5113 GCF_036934945.1 Oncorhynchus masou masou
ATAATAATAAGGCTGTTGATGTACTTGAGTGAAGACCCAAAAGCGGTTTTAACAGAAAACAGAGTTCTTTAATGAAAAACAGGAATGGCATAAATCCTCTTCCAACGTAGTCAAAGGAACAAAAGAACGTAGTATAATGCAGGATGCACCTGCCAGGCAGACTCCGACAGGATAGGACAAGGTGGAAGCAAACGGACGACAGCTTGCTTCTGGCATCAAAAACACAAACAAGAATCAGACACTGAAAGTAGCAGGAACAGAGAGAGAAATAGAGACCTAATCAGAGGGGGAAGAGAGAACAGGTGGGAAAGAGTGGATGAGCTAGTTAGGGGAGATGTAGAACAGCTGAAGAATGAGAGACAGAGAAGGTAACCTAAAAAGACCAGCAGAGAGAGACAGAGTGAAGAGAAAGGACAGGAACAGACATAACAAGACATGACAGTACCCCCCACTCACCGAGCGCCTCCTGGCGCACTCGAGGAGGAAACCTGGCGGCAACGGGAGGAACCATCGATCAGCGAACGGTCCAGCACGTCCCGAGAGGGAACCCAACTCCCTTCCTCAGGACCGCACCTCCCAACCACCAGGTACTGATGACCATGGCCCCGAGGCGATGTCCAAAATTCACGGTAACTGTAGATGGGTGCGCTCGACAAGGATGGGGAGGGACGAGCGGGGCGCCAAGAACGGGCTTAAATACAGGAGACATGGAAGACCGGTGAACGCGACGAAGATAGCGCAAGTCGCACTGCGACAGGATTAATGACCTGAGAAATAACAATAACGGACTAATGAACTCATACAACTTATGAAGCTGACTTAAGGGGAAGGTTCTGGAGGGAGAGCCATACTCTGACCGCAACATCTAGGACTCGCATCCTACGCTATTAGCGGCCCTCACAGTCTGCGCCCACACGGCAAAGTGCCGACCTGGGACCCTCTTCCAGGTGCGCTCGCAACGCTGGACAAAAGCCTGAGCGGAGGGGACGCAGGACTCGGCGAGCTGAGATGAGAACAGCGGAGGCTGGGTACCCGAGGCTACACTGAAAAGGAGATAGACCGGTAGCAGACGAGGGAAGCGAGTTGTGGGCGATTCTGCCCAGGGAGCTGTTCTGACCAAGACGCAGGGTTACGAAAAGAAAGACTGCGTAAAATGCGACCAACAGTCTGATTGGCCCGCTCGGCTTGACCGTTAGACGGGGATGAAAGCCGGACGAGAGACTGACGGAAGCCCCAATCAAACGGCAAAACTCCCTCCAAAATTGAGACGTGAACTGCGGGCCTCTGTCGGAAACGACGTCAGACGGAAGGCCATGAATTCGAAAACATTCTCGATAATGATCTGAGCCATCTCCTTAGCAGAAGGGAGCTTATCGAGAGGAATGAAATGAGCCGCCTTTAGAGAATCTATCGACAACCGAAGAATAACTGTCTTCCCCGCTGATGAAGGCAGTCCGGTGATAAAATCTAAAGCGATGTGAGACCACGGTCGAGAGGGAATGGGAAGCGGTCTGAGACGGCCGGCAGGAGGAGAGTTCCCAGGATTTAGTCTGCGCGCAGACCGAACAAGCGGCGACAAATCGACGCGCGCCACGTTCCGGAGTGGGCCACCAGAAACGCTGGCGATCGGAAGCGAGCGTATCTCCCGAACGCCGGGTGGCCGGCTAACTTGGCAGAGTGGGCCCACTGAAGAACGGCCGGACGAGTAGGAACGGGAACGAACAGAAGGTGCCTAGGACAAGCTCGCGGCGACGGAGTGTGAGCGAGTGCTTGCTTTACCTGCCTCTCAATTCCCAGACAGTCAACCCGACACGCCCTCAGGGAGAATCCCCTCGGGGTCGGTGGAGACCTCAAGAAAGAACTGGAAGAGACGAGATAAAGCATCAGGCTTGGTGTTTTTGAGCCCGGACGATAAGAAATAACAAACTCGAAAACGAGCGAAAAACAGAGCCCAACGAGCCTGACGCGCATTAAGTCGTTTGGCTGAACGGATGTACTCAAGGTTCCTATGGTCAGTCCAAACGACAAAAGGAACGGTCGCCCCTCCAACCACTGTCGCCATTCGCCTAGGGCTAAGCGGATGGCGAGCAGTTCGCGATTACCAACATCATAGTTACGTTCTGACGGCGATAGCGATGAGAGAAAACGCGCAAGGATGGACCTTGCCGTCAGAGAGAGAGCGCTGAGAAAGAATGGCTCCCACGCCCACCTCTGACGCGTCAACCTCAACAACAAACTGACTAGAGATGTCAGGTGTAACAAGAATAGGTGCGGATGTAAAACGATTCTTAAGAAGATCAAAAGCTCCTGGGCGGAGACGGACCACTTAAAGCACGTCTTAACAGAAGTAAGGGCTGTGAGGGGAGCTGCCACCTGACCGAAATTACGGATGAAACGACGATAGAAATTAGCGAAGCCCAGAAAGCGCTGCAGCTCGACGCGTGACTTAGAAACGGGCCAATCAATGACAGCCTGGACCTTAGCGGGATCCATCTTAATGCCCTCAGCGGAAATAACGGAACCGAGAAAAGGGACAGAGGCGGCATGAAAAGTGCACTTCTCAGCCTTCACATAAAGACAGTTCTCCAAAAGGCGCTGGAGGACGCGTCGCACGTGCTGAACATGAATCGAGAGAGACGGTGAAAAAATCAGGATATCATCCATGTAAACGAAAACAAAAATGTTCCATGTCTCTCAGGACGTCGTTAACTAGTGCCTGAAAGACAGCTGGAGCGTTAACGAGGCCGAAAGGAAGAACCCGGTATTCAAAGTGCCCTAACGGAGTGTTAAACGCCGCCTTCCACTCGTCCCCCTCCCTGATGCGCACGAGATGGTAGGCGTTACGAAGGTCCAATTTGGTGAAAAACCTGGCTCCCTGCAGGATCTCAAGGCTGAAGACATAAGAGGAAGCGGATAACGATTCTTAACTGTTATGTCATTCAGCCCTCGATAATCCACGCATGGGCGCAGGGACCCGTCCTTCTTCTGAACAAAAAAAAGCGCTCCGGGCGTGGAGAAGGAGGAGGGAGACTATGGTACCAGCGTCGAGCGAAACCGACAAATAATCCTCGAGCCTTACGTTCGGGGAGCCGACAGAGAGTATAATCTACCCGGGGGAGTAGTTCCCGGAAGGAGATCAATACTACAGTCATACGACCGGTGTGGGAGGGAGAGAAGTGGCCTTGGAACGACTGAACACCGTGCGCAGATCGTGATACTCCTCCGGCACCCCTGTCAAATCGCCAGGCTCCTCCTGTGAAGAAGAGACAGAGGAAACAGGAGGGATAGCAGACATTAAACAGGTCACATGACAAGAAACATTCCAGGATAGGATAGTATTAATAGACCAATTAATAGAAGGGTTATGGCGCACTAGCCAGGGATGACCCAACAACAGGTGTAAAAGGTGAAGAAATCAAAAATTAGAAAAGAAATGGTTTCGCTATGATTACCAGAGACAGTGAGGGTTAAAGGCAGCGCTCACGTTGAATCTTGGGGAGAGAACTACCATCTAAAGCGAACAAGGCCGTGGGCTCCCTAACTGTCTGAGAGGAATGTCATGTTCCCGAGCCCAGGTCTCGTCCATAAAACAGCCCTCCGCCCCAGAGTCTATCAGCACTGCAGGAAGCAGATGAACCGGCCAGCGGAGATGGACCGAAAGGTAGTGCGTGATCCAGAAGGAGAGGCCTGAGTAGTTGCGTCGCTCACCAGTAGCCTCTCTTACTGATGAGCTCTGGCTTTTACTGGACATGAGGTGACAAAATGACCAGCGGAGCCGCAGTAGAGACAGAGGCGACAGATTCTCCGTTCCTTCTCCTTGGCCGAGATGCGGATACCCCCAGCTGCATAGGCTCAGCATCTGAGCCGGCGGAGGAGGGTGGCAGTGATGCGGCAGGTGGCAGTGATGTGGAGAGGGGGAGCAACGGGAGAACGCGAGCTCCTTTCCACGTGCTCGGCGACGAAGATCAAACCGTCGCTCTATGCGAATAGCGAGAGCTATTAAGGAGTCCAGACTGGAAGGAACCTCCCGGGAGAGGATCTCATCCTTAACCTCGACTAGAGACCCTCCAGAAAACGAAGCGAGCAAAGCCGGCTCGTTCCCAGTCACTAGAGGCAGCGAGAGTGCGAAACTCAATAGAATAATCCGTTATGGATCGATTCCCTGACATAGGGGATAGGGCCCTGAAGCCTCCTCCCAAAACAGAACGGTCAAAACCCCGTATCATCTCCTCCTTAAAGTCCTGATACTGGTTAATACACTCAGCCCTCGCCTCCCAGATTGCCGTGCCCACTCACGCGCCGTCCGGTAAGGAGAGAAATGACGTAGGCGATGCGGGCTGCGCTCCTGGAGTAAGTGTTGGGCTGAGAGAGAACACCACATCACACTGAGTGAGGAATGAGCGGCACTCAGTGGGCTCCCCAGAGTAACACGGCGGGTTGGTGATCCTGGGCCCGGAGACTCGGAAACCCTGGAAGTGGGCGGTGGATCGAGGTGGAGTTGGTGAACCTGTCTTGTGAGGTCGGAGACTTGGACGGCCAGGGTTTCAACGGCATGTCCAGCAGCAGACAATTCCTCCTCGTGTCTGCCTAGCATCGCCCCCTGGATCTCGGCAGGCGGAGTGAAAAGGGTCCGGAGCCGCTGGGTCCATTCTTGGTCTGATTCTTCTGTTATGTACTTGAGTGAAGACCCAAAAGCGGTTTTAACAGAAAACAGAGTTCTTTAATGAAAACAGGAATGGCATAAATCCTCTTCCAACGTTGACAATGGAACAAAAAGAACGTAGTATAGTGCAGGATGCACCTGCCAGGCAGACTCCGACAGGAGGGGACAAGGTGGAAGCAAACGAGACGACAGCTTGCTTCTGGCATCAAAAACACAAACAAGAATCAGACACTGAAAGCTTAAAGAACAGAGAGAGAAATAGAGACCTAATCAGAGGGGGAAGAGAGAACAGGTGGGAAAGAGTGGATGAGCTAGTTAGGGGAGATGTAGAACAGCTGAAGAATGAGAGACAGAGAAGGTAACCTAAAAAGACCAGCAGAGAGAGACAGAGTGAAGAGAAAGGACAGGAACAGACATAACAAGACATGACAAAGGCAGAACAGTTGAAAC
>NW_027004112.1:0-5113 GCF_036934945.1 Oncorhynchus masou masou
TGTCATGTCTTGTTATGTCTGTTCCTGTCCTTTCTCTTCACTCTGTCTCTCTCTGCTGGTCTTTTTAGGTTACCTTCTCTGTCTCTCATTCTTCAGCTGTTCTACATCTCCCCTAACTAGCTCATTCACTCTTTCCCACCTGTTCTCTCTTCCCCTCTGATTAGGTCTCTATTTCTCTCTGTTCCTGCTACTTTCAGTGTCTGATTCTTGTTTGTGTTTTTGATGCCAGAAGCAAGCTGTCGTCCCGTTTGCTTCCACCTTGTCCTATCCTGTCGGAGTCTGCCTGGCAGGTGCATCCTGCATTATACTACGTTCTTTTGTTCCATTGACTACGTTGGAAGAGGATTTATGCCATTCCTGTTTTATTAAAGAACTCCTGTTTTCTGTTAAAACCGCTTTTGGGTCTTCACTCAAGTACATAACAGAAGAATCAGACCAAGAATGGACCCAGCGGCTCCGGACCCTTTTCACTCCGCCGTCGGAGATCCAGGGAGCGATGCGTTAGGCAGACACGAGGAGGAATTGTCTGCTGCTCGACATGCCGCTGAGACCCTGGCCGTCCAAGTCTCCGACCTCACAAGACAGGTTCACCAACTCCACCTCGATCCACCGCCCACTTCCAGGGTTTCCGAGTCTCCGGAGCCCAGGATCAACAACCCGCCGTGTTACTCTGGGGAGCCCACTGAAGTGCCGCTCATTCCTCACTCAGTGTGATGTGGTGTCTCTCTCCAGCCCAACACTTACTTCCAGGAGCGCAGCCCGCATCGCCACGCCATTTCTCTCCTTACCGGACGGGCGCGTGAGTGGGCACGGCAATCTGGGAGGCGAGGGCTGAGTGTATTAACCAGTATCAGGACTTTAAGGAGGAGATGATACGGGGTTTTTGACCGTTCTGTTTTTGGCGAGGAGGCTTCCAGGGCCCTGTCTTCCCTATGTCAGGGGAATAGATCCATAACGGATTATTCTATTGAGTTTCGCACTCTCGCTGCCTCTAGTGACTGGAACGAGCCGGCTTTGCTCGCTGCGTTTTCTGGAGGGTCTCCTCGTCGAGGTTAAGGATGAGATCCTCTCCCGGGAGGTTCCTTCCTGTCTGGACTCCTTAATAGCTCTCGCTATTCGCATAGAGCGACGGTTTGATCTTCGTCGCCGAGCTCGTGGAAAGGAGCTCGCGTTCTCCGTTGCTCCCCTCTCCACATCACTGCCACCTGCCGCATCACTGCCACCCTCCTCCGCCGGCTCGGATGCTGAGCCTATGCAGCTGGGGGTATCCGCATCTCGGCCAAGGAGAAGGAACGGAGAATCACCAATCGCCTCTGTCTCTACTGCGGCTCCGCTGGTCATTTTGTCACCTCATGTCCAGTAAAAAGCCAGAGCTCATCAGTAAAAGGAGGGCTACTGGTGAGCGCAACTACTCAGGCCTCTCCTTCTGGATCACGCACTACCTTTCCGGTCCATCTCCGCTGGCCCGGTTCATCTGCTTCCTGCAGTGCCTTGATAGACTCTGGGGCGGAGGGCTGTTTTATGGACGAGACCTGGGCTCGGGAACATGACATTCCTCTCCAGACAGTTAGGGAGCCCACGGCCTTGTTCGCTTTAGATGGTAGTTCTCTCCCCAAGATTCAGCGTGAGACGCTGCCTTTAACCCTCACTGTCTCTGGTAATCATAGCGAAACCATTTCTTTTTTAATTTTTCGTTCACCTTTTACACCTGTTGTTTTGGGTCATCCCTGGCTAGTGCGCCATAACCCTTCTATTAATTGGTCTAGTAATACTATCCTATCCTGGAATGTTTCTTGTCATGTGACCTGTTTAATGTCTGCTATCCCTCCTGTTTCCTCTGTCTCTACTTCACAGGAGGAGCCTGGCGATTTGACAGGGTGCCGGAGGAGTATCACGATCTGCGCACGGTGTTCAGTCGTTCCAAGGCCACTTCTCTCCCTCCACACCGGTCGTATGACTGTAGTATTGATCTCCTTCCGGGAACTACTCCCCCGGGGTAGATTATACTTCTGTCGGCTCCCGAACGTAAGGCTCTCGAGGATTATTTGTCGGTTTCGCTCAACGCCGGTACCATAGTCTCCTCCTCCTCTCCCGCCGGAGCGGGGTTTTTTTTGTTCAGAAGAAGGACGGGTCCCTGCGCCCATGCGTGATTATCGAGGGCTGAATGACATAACAGTTAAGAATCGTTATCCGCTTCCTCTTATGTCTTCAGCCTTCGAGATCCTGCAGGGAGCCAGGTTTTTCACCAAATTGGACCTTCGTAACGCCTACCATCTCGTGCGCATCAGGGAGGGGGACGAGTGGAAGACGGCGTTTAACACTCCGTTAGGGCACTTTGAATACCGGGTTCTTCCTTTCGGCCTCGTTAACGCTCCAGCTGTCTTTCAGGCACTAGTTAACGACGTCCTGAGAGACATGCTGAACATTTTTGTTTTCGTTTACATGGACGATATCCTGATTTTTTCTCCGTCTCTCGATTCATGTTCAGCACGTGCGACGCGTCCTCCAGCGCCTTTTGGAGAACTGTCTTTATGTGAAGGGAGAAGTGCATTTTTCATGCCGCCTCTGTCCCTTTTCTCGGTTCCGTTATTTCCGCTGAGGGCATTAAGATGGATCCCGCTAAGGTCCAGGCTGTCATTGATTGGCCCGTTCCTAAGTCACGCGTCGAGCTGCAGCGCTTTCTGGGCTTCGCTAATTTCTATCGTCGTTTCATCCGTAATTTTGGTCAGGTGGAAGCTCCCCTCACAGCCCTTACTTCTGTTAAGACGTGCTTTAAGTGGTCCGTTTCCGCCCAGGGAGCTTTTGATCTTCTTAAGAATCGTTTTACATCCGCTCCTATTCTTGTTACACCTGACATCTCTAGACAGTTTGTTGTTGAGGTTGACGCGTCAGAGGTGGGGCGTGGGAGCCATTCTTTCTCAGCGCTCTCTCTCTCTGACGGCAAGGTCCATCCTTGCGCGTTTTTCTCATCGCTTATCGCCGTCCAGAACGTAACTATGATGTTGGTAATCGCGAACTGCTCGCCATCCGCTTAGCCCTAGGCGAATGGCGACAGTGGTTGGAGGGGGCGTGCGTTCCTTTGTCGTTTGGACTGACCATAGGAACCTTGAGTACATCCGTTCAGCCAAACGACTTAATGCGCGTCAGGCTGTGGGCTCTGTTTTTCGCTCGTTTCGAGTTTGTTATTTCTTATCGTCCGGCTCAAAAAACACTAAGCCTGATGCTTTATCTCGTCTCTTCAGTTCTTCTGAGGTCTCCACCGACCCCGAGGGGATTCTCCTGACGGGCGTGTTATCGGGTTGACTGTCTGGGGAATTGGAGAGGCAGGTGTGCAAGCACCCGCCACACTCCGCCGCCGCGAGCTTGTCCTAGGAACCTTCTGTTAGTTCCCGCTCCTACTCGTCCGGCCGCTCTTCAGTGGGCCCACTCTGCCAAGTTAGCCGGCCACCCCCGCGTTCGGGGTACGCGCCTTCCATTCGCCAGCGTTTCTGGTGGCCCACTCGGGAACGTGACGCGCGTCGATTTGTCGCAGTTTGTTCGGTCTGCGCGCAGACTAAATCTGGGAACTCTCCTCCTGCCGGCCGTTCCCAGACCGCTTCCCATTCCCTCTCGACCGTGGTCTCACATCGCTTTAGATTTTATCACCGGACTGCCTTCATCAGCGGGGAAGACAGTTATTCTTACGGTTGTCGATAGATTCTCTAAGGCGGCTCATTTCATTCCTCTCGATAAGCTCCTTCTGCTAAGGAGACGGCTCAGATCATTATCGAGAATGTTTTCCGAATTCATGGCCTTCCGTCTGACGTCGTTTCCGACAGAGGCCCGCAGTTCACGTCTCAATTTTGGAGGGAGTTTTGCGTTTGATTGGGGCTTCCGTCAGTCTCTCGTCCGGCTTTCATCCCCAGTCTAACGGTCAAGCCGAACGGGCCAATCAGACTGTTGGTCGCATTTTACGCAGTCTTTCTTTTCGTAACCCTGCGTCTTGGTCAGAACAGCTCCCTGGGCAGAGTACGCCCACAACTCGCTTCCCTGTCTGCTACCGGTCTATCCCCTTTTCAGAGTAGCCCTCGGTACCAGCCTCCGCTGTTCTCATCTCAGCTCGCCGCAGTCCTGCGTCCCCTCCGCTCAGCTTTTGTCCAGCTGCCATGAGCGCACCTGGAAGGGGGTCAGGGCCGGCACTTTGCCGAACAGGGCGCAGACTGTGAGGGCCGCTAATAAGCGTAGGACCAAGAGTCCTAGATATTGTTGCGGTCAGAGAGTATGGCTCTCCACTCAGAACCTTCCCTTAAGACAGCTTCTCGCAGGTTGGCCCCGCGGTTCATTGGTCCGTTCGCATTTCTCAGGTCATTAATCCTGTCGCAGTGCGACTTCTTCTCCCGTTTATCTTCGCGTGCCTCACCCGGTCTTCCATGTCTCCTGTGTTAAGCCCGTTCTTCGCGCCCCGCCGTCCCTCCCCCCATCCTTGTCGAGGGCGCACCCATCTACAGGGTTCGTAAGATTTTGGACATGCGCCTCGGGGCCGTGGTCATCAGTACCTAGTGGATTGGGAGGGGTACGGTCCTGAGGAGAGGAGTTGGGTTCCCTCTCGGGACGTGCTGGACCGTTCGCTGATCGATGATTTCCTCCGTTGCCGCCAGGTTTCCTCCTCGAGTGCGCCAGGAGGCGCTCGGTGAGTGGGGGGGTACTGTCATGTCTTGTTATGTCTGTTCCTGTCCTTTCTCTTCACTCTGTCTCTCTCTGCTGGTCTTTTTAGGTTACCTTCTCTGTCTCTCATTCTTCAGCTGTTCTACATCTCCCCTAACTAGCTCATTCACTCTTTCCCCACCTGTTCTCTCTTCCCCTCTGATTAGGTCTCTATTTCTCTCTCTGTTCCTGCTACTTTCAGTGTCTGATTCTTGTTTGTGTTTTTGATGCCAGAAGCAAGCTGTCGTCCCGTTTGCTTCCACCTTGTCCTATCCTGTCGGAGTCTGCCTGGCAGGTGCATCCTGCATTATACTACGTTCTTTTGTTCCATTGACTACGTTGGAAGAGGATTTATGCCATTCCTGTTTTTTCATTAAAGAACTCTGTTTTCTGTTAAAACCGCTTTGGGTCTTCACTCAAGTACATAACA